>NW_027412020.1:0-82780 GCF_047663935.1 Musca autumnalis
GGCATGGCTTTCCCAATACAAAAGTTCACCGGGCATGATTTTCCCAATACAAAAGTTCACCGGGCATGACTTTCCCAATACAAAAGTTCACCGGGCATGACTTTCCCAATACAAAAGTTGACCGGGCATGACTTTCCCAATACAAAAGTTGACCGGGCATGACTTTCCCAGTACAAAAGATCACGGGCATGACTTTTCCAATACAAAAGTTCACCGGGCATGACTTTTCCAATACAAAAGTTCACCGGGCATGACTTTTCCCATACAAAAGTTCACCGGGCATGACTTTCCCAATACAAAAGTTCACCGGACATGACTTTCCCAGTACAAAAGTTCACCGGGCATGACTTTCCCAATACAAAAGTTCACCGGGCATGACTTTTCCCATACAAAAGTTCACCGGGCATGACTTTCCCAGTACAAAAGATCACCGGGCATGACTTTCCCAATACAAAAGTTCACCGGGCATGACTTTCCCAATACAAAAGTTCACCGGGCATGGCTTTCCCAGTACAAAAGTTCACCGGGCATGATTTTCCCAATACAAAAGTTCACCGGGCATGACTTTCCCAATACAAAAGTTCACCGGGCATGACTTTCCCAATACAAAAGTTGACCGGGCATGACTTTCCCAGTACAAAAGATCACCGGGCATGACTTTCCCAATACAAAAGTTCACCGGGCATGACTTTTCCAATACAAAAGTTCACCGGGCATGACTTTCCCAATACAAAAGTTCACCGGGCATGACTTTCCCAATACAAAAGTTGACCGGGCATGACTTTCCCAGTACAAAAGTTGACCGGGCATGACTTTCCCAGTACAAAAGATCACCGGGCATGACTTTTCCAATACAAAAGTTCACCGGGCATGACTTTCCCAATACAAAAGTTCACCGGGCATGACTTTCCCAATACAAAAGTTGACCGGGCATGACTTTCCCAATACAAAAGTTGACCGGGCATGACTTTCCCAATACAAAAGTTCACCGGGCATGACTTTTCCCATACAAAAGTTCACCGGGCATGACTTTCCCAATACAAGAGTTGACCGGGCATGACTTTTCCCATAAAAAGTTGACCGGTACAAAAGATCACCGGGCATGACTTTCCCAATACAAAAGTTCACCGGGCATGACTTTTCCCATACAAAAGTTCACCGGGCATGACTTTCCCAGTACAAAAGATCACCGGGCATGACTTTCCCAATACAAAAGTTGACCGGGCATGACTTTCCCAATACAAAAGTTCACCGGGCATGACTTTTCCCATGACTTTCCCAATACAAAAGTTGACCGGGCATGACTTTTCCCATACAAAAGGTGACCAGTACAAAAGATCACCGGGCATGACTTTCCCAATACAAAAGTTCACCGGGCATGACTTTTCCCATACAAAAGTTCACCGGGCATGACTTTCCCAGTACAAAAGATCACCGGGCATGACTTTCCCAATACAAAAGTTGACCGGGCATGACTTTCCCAATACAAAAGTTCACCGGGCATGACTTTTCCCATACAAAAGTTCACCGGGCATGACTTTTCCCATACAAAAGTTCACCGGGCATGATTTTCCCAATACAAAAGTTCACCGGGCATGACTTTCCCAGTACAAAAGTTCACCGGGCATGACTTTCCCAATACAAAAGTTCACCGGGCATGACTTTCCCAATACAAAAGTTCACCGGGCATGACTTTTCCCATACAAAAGTTCAACGGGCATGACTTTTCCCATACAAAAGTTCACCGGGCATGACTTTTCCCATACAAAAGTTCACCGGGCATGACTTTCCCAATACAAAAGTTGACCGGGCATGACTTTCCCAATACAAAAGTTCACCGGTCATGACTTTTCCTATACAAAAGTTCACCGGGCATGACTTTCCCAGTACAAAAGTTCACCGGGCATGACTTTCCCAATACAAAAGTTCACCGGGCATGACTTTCCCAATACAAAAGTTCACCGAGCATGACTTTCCCAATACAAAAGTTCACCGGGCATGACTTTCCCAATACAAAAGTTGACCGGGCATGACTTTCCCAGTACAAAAGATCACCGGGCATGACTTTTCCCATACAAAAGTTCACCGGGCATGACTTTCCCAATACAAAAGTTGACCGGGCATGACTTTCCCAATACAAAAGTTCACCGGGCATGACTTTCCCAATACAAAAGTTCACCGGGCATGACTTTTCCCATACAAAAGTTCACCGGGCATGACTTTCCCAATACAAAAGTTCACCGGGCATGACTTTTCCCATACAAAAGTTCACCGGGCATGACTTTTCCCATACAAAAGTTGACCGGGCATGACTTTCCCAATACAAAAGTTCACCGGGCATGACTTTCCCAATACAAAAGTTCACCGGGCATGACTTTCCCAGTACAAAAGTTCACCGGGCATGACTTTCCCAATACAAAAGTTCACCGGGCATGACTTTCCCAATACAAAAGTTCACCGGGCATGACTTTCCCAATACAAAAGTTCACCGGGCATGACTTTCCCAATACAAAAGGTCACCGGGCATGACTTTCCCAATACAAAAGTTCACCGGGCATGACTTTCCCAATACAAAAGTTCACCGGGCATGACTTTCCCAATACAAAAGTTCACCGGGCATGACTTTCCCAATACAAAAGTTCACCGGGCATGACTTTCCCAGTACAAAAGTTCACCGGGCATGACTTTCCCAGTACAAAAGTTCACCGGGCATGACTTTCCCAGTATAAAAGTTGACCGGGCATGACTTTCCCAGTACAAAAGTTCACCGGGCATGACTTTCCCAATACAAAAGTTCACCGGCCATGACTTTCCCAATACAAAAGTTGACCGGGCATGACTTTCCCAATACAAAAGTTCCACCGGGCATGACTTTCCCAATACAAAAGTTCACCGGCCATGACTTTCCCAATACTAAAGTTCACCGGGCATGACTTTCCCAATACAAAAGTTCACCGGGCATGACTTTCCCAATACAAAAGATCACCGGGCATGACTTTCCCAATACAAAAGTTGACCGGGCATGACTTTCCCAGTACTAAAGATAACCGGGCATGACTTTCCCAATACAAAAGATCACCGGACATGACTTTCCCAATACAAAAGTTCACCGGGCATGACTTTCCCAGTACAAAAGTTCACCGGGCATGACTTTCCCAATACAAAAGTTCACCGGGCATGACTTTCCCAGTACAAAAGTTCACCGGGCATGACTTTTCCCATACAAAAGTTGACCGGGCATGACTTTTCCCATACAAAAGTTCACCGGGCATGACTTTTCCCATACAAAAGTTCACCGGGCATGACTTTCCCAGTACAAAAGATCACCGGGCATGACTTTCCCAATACAAAAGTTCACCGGGCATGACTTTCCCAATACAAAAGTTTACCGGGCATGACTTTCCCAATACAAAAGTTCACCGGGCATGACTTTCCCAATACAAAAGTTCACCGGGCATGACTTTCCCAATACAAAAGTTCACCGGACATGACTTTCCCAATACAAAAGTTGACCGGGCATGACTTTCCCAATACAAAAGTTCACCGGGCATGACTTTCCCAATACAAAAGTTCACCGGGCATGACTTTCCCAGTACAAAAGATCACCGGGTATGACTTTCCCAATACAAAAGTTCACCGGGCATGACTTTCCCAATACAAAAGTTCACCGGGCATGACTTTCCCAGTACAAAAGATCACCGGCATGACTTTCCCAATACAAAAGTTTACCGGACATGACTTTCCCAGTACAAAAGTTCACCGGGCATGACTTTCCCAATACAAAAGTTGACCGGGCATGACTTTCCCAATACAAAAGTTCACCGGGCATGACTTTCCAATACAAAAGTTCACCGGGCATGACTTTCCCAATACAAAAGTTGACCGGGCATGACTTTCCCAATACAAAAGTTCACCGGGCATGACTTTCCCAATACAAAAGTTCACCGGGCATGACTTTCCCAATACAAAAGATCACCGGGCATGACTTTCCCAATACAAAAGTTGACCGGGCATGACTTTCCCAGTACAAAAGTTCACCGGGCATGACTTTTCCCATACAAAAGTTCACCGGGCATGACTTTCCCAATACAAAAGTTGACCGGGCATGACTTTCCCAATACAAAAGTTGACCGGGCATGACTTTCCCAATACAAAAGTTGACCGGGCATGACTTTCCCAATACAAAAGTTGACCGGGCATGAATTTCCCAATACAAAAGTTCACCGGGCATGACTTTCCCAATACAAAAGTTCACCGGGCATGACTTTCCCAATACAAAAGTTCACCGGGCATGACTTTCCCAGTACAAAAGATCACCGGGCATGACTTTCCCAATACAAAAGTACACCGGGCATGACTTTCCCAATACAAAAGTTCACCGGGCATGACTTTCCCAGTACAAAAGATCACCGGGCATGACTTTCCCAATACAAAAGTTCACCGGGCATGACTTTCCCAATACAAAAGTTCACCGGGCATGACTTTCCCAGTACAAAAGATCACCGGGCATGACTTTCCCAATACAAAAGTTCACCGGGCATGACTTTCCCAGTACAAAAGTTCACCGGGCATGCCTTTCCCAATACAAAAGTTGACCGGGCATGACTTTCCCAATACAAAAGTTCACCGGGCATGACTTTCCCAATACAAAAGTTCACCGGGCATGACTTTCCCAATACAAAAGTTCACCGGGCATGACTTTCCCAATACAAAAGTTCACCGGGCATGACTTTCCCAATACAAAAGTTCACCGGGCATGACTTTCCCAATACAAAAGATCACCGGGCATGACTTTCCCAATACAAAAGTTGACCGGGCATGAATTTTCCCATACAAAAGTTCACCGGGCATGACTTTTCCCATACAAAAGTTCACCGGGCATGACTTTCCAATACAAAAGTTGACCCGGCATGACTTTCCCAATACAAAAGTTGACCGGGCATGACTTTCAAAATACAAAAGTTCACCGGGCATTACTTTCCCAGTACAAAAGATCACCGGGCATGACTTTCCCAATACAAAAGTTCACCGGGCATGACTTTCCCAATACAAAAGTTCACCGGGCATGACTTTCCCAATACAAAAGTTGACCGGGCATGACTTTCCTAATACAAAAGTTGACCGGGCATGACTTTCCCAATACAAAAGTTCACCGGGCATGACTTTTCCCATACAAAAGTTCACCGGGCATGACTTTCCCAATACAAAAGTTGACCGGGCATGACTTTTCCCATACAAAAGTTGACCGGGCATGACTTTCCCAGTACAAAAGATCACCGGGCATGACTTTTCCCATACAAAAGTTCACCGGGCATAACTTTCCCAGTACAAAAGATCACCGGGCATGACTTTCCCAATACAAAAGTTCACCGGGCATGACTTTCCCAATACAAAAGTTCACCGGGCATGACTTTCCCAATACAAAAGTTCACCGGGCATGACTTTCCCAGTACAAAAGTTCACCGGGCATGACTTTCCCAATACAAAAGTTCACCGGGCATGACTTTCCCAATACAATAGTTCACCGGGCATGACTTTCCCAATACAAAAGTTCACCGGGCATGACTTTCCCAATACAAAAGTTCACCGGGCATGACTTTCCCAATACAAAAGTTCACCGGGCATGACTTTCCCAGTACAAAAGTTCACCGGGCATGACTTTCCCAGTACAAAAGATCACCGGGCATGACTTTCCCAATACAAAAGTTCACCGGGCATGACTTTTCCCATACAAAAGTTCACCGGGCATGACTTTTCCCATACAAAAGTTCACCGGGCATGACTTTCCCAGTACAAAAGATCACCGGGCATGACTTTTCCCATACAAAAGTTCACCGGGCATGACTTTCCCAGTACAAAAGATCACCGGGCATGACTTTCCCAATACAAAAGTTCACCGGGCATGACTTTCCCAATACAAAAGTTCACCGGGCATGACTTTCCCAATACAAAAGTTCACCGGGCATGACTTTCCCAATACAAAAGTTCACCGGGCATGACTTTCCCAATACAAAAGTTCACCGGGCATGACTTTCCCAGTACAAAAGATCACCGGGCATGACTTTCCCAATACAAAAGTTGACCGGGCATGACTTTCCCAATACAAAAGTTCACCGGGCATGACTTTCCCAGTACAAAAGATCACCGGGCATGACTTTCCCAATACAAAAGTTCACCGGGCATGACTTTCTCAATACAAAAGTTCACCGGGCATGACTTTTCCCATACAAAAGTTCACCGGGCATGACTTTCCCAATACAAAAGTTCACCGGGCATGACTTTCCCAGTACAAAAGTTTCACCGGGCATGACTTTCCCAATACAAAAGTTCACCGGGCATGACTTTTCCCATACAAAAGTTCACCGGGCATGACTTTTCCAGTACAAAAGATCACCGGGCATGACTTTCCCAATACAAAAGTTCACCGGGCATGACTTTTCCCATACAAAAGTTCACCGGGCATGACTTTCCCAGTACAGAAGATCACCGGGCATGACTTTCCCAATACAAAAGTTCACCGGGCATGACTTTCCCAATACAAAAGTTCACCGGGCATGACTTTCCCAGTACAAAAGATCACCGGGCATGACTTTCCCAATACAAAAGTTCACCGGGCATGACTTTCCCAATACAAAAGTTCACCGGGCATGACTTTCCCAATACAAAAGTTCACCGGGCATGACTTTCCCAATACAAAAGTTCACCGGGCATGACTTTCCCAATACAAAAGTTCACCGGGCATGACTTTCCCAATACAAAAGTTCACCGGGCATGACTTTCCCAATACAAAAGTTCACCGGGCATGACTTTCCCAATACAAAAGTTCACCGGGCATGACTTTCCCAATACAAAAGTTCACCGGGCATGACTTTCCCAATACAAAAGATCACCGGGCATGACTTTCCCAATACAAAAGTTGACCGGGCATGACTTTCCCAGTACAAAAGATCACCGGACATGACTTTCCCAATACAAAAGATCACCGGGAATGACTTTCCCAATACAAAAGTTCACCGGGCATGACTTTCCCAGTACAAAAGTTCACCGGGCATGACTTTCCCAATACAAAAGTTCACCGGGCATGACTTTCCCAATACAAAAGTTCACCGGCCATGACTTTCCCAATACAAAAGTTCACCGGGCATGACTTTCCCAGTACAAAAGTTCACCGGGCATGACTTTCCCAATACAAAAGTTCACCGGGCATGACTTTCCCAATACAAAAGTTCACCGGGCATGACTTTTCCCATACAAAAGTTCACCGGGCATGACTTTCCCAGTACAAAAGATCACCGGGCATGACTTTCCCAATACAAAAGTTCACCGGGCATGACTTTTCCCATACAAAAGTTCACCGGGCATCACTTTCCCAGTACAAAAGATCACCGGGCATGACTTTCCCAATACAAAAGTTCACCGGGCATGACTTTCCCAATACAAAAGTTCACCGGGCATGACTTTCCCAGTACAAAAGTTCACCGGGCATGACTTTCCCAATACAAAAGTTCACCGGGCATGACTTTCCCAATACAAAAGTTCACCGGGCATGACTTTCCCAATACAAAAGTTCACCGGGCATAACTTTCCCAATACAAAAGTTCACCGGGCATGACTTTCCCAATACAAAAGATCACCGGGCATGACTTTCCCAATACAAAAGTTGACCGGGCATGACTTTTCCCATACAAAAGTTCACCGGGCATGACTTTTCCCATACAAAAGTTCACCGGGCATGACTTTCCCAATACAAAAGTTGACCGGGCATGACTTTCCCAATACAAAAGTTGACCGGGCATGACTTTCAAAATACAAAAGTTCACCGGGCATGACTTTCCCAGTACAAAATATCACCGCGCATGACTTTCCCAATACAAAAGTTCACCGGGCATGACTTTCCCAATACAAAAGTTCACCGGGCATGACTTTCCCAATACAAAAATTGACCGGGCATGACTTTCCCAATACAAAAGTTGACCGGGCATGACTTTCCCAATACAAAAGTTCACCGGGCATGACTTTTCCCATACAAAAGTTCACCGGGCATGACTTTCCCAATACAAAAGTTGACCGGGCATGACTTTTCCCATACAAAAGTTGACCGGGCATGACTTTCCCAGTACAAAAGATCACCGGGCATGACTTTTCCCATACAAAAGTTCACCGGGCATGACTTTCCCAGTACAAAAGATCACCGGGCATGACTTTCCCAATACAAAAGTTCACCGGGCATGACTTTCCCAATACAAAAGTTCACCGGGCATGACTTTCCCAATACAAAAGTTCACCGGGCATGATTTTCCCAGTACAAAAGTTCACCGGGCATGGCTTTCCCAATACAAAAGTTCACCGGGCATGACTTTCCCAATACAAAAGTTCACCGGGCATGACTTTCCCAATACAAAAGTTCACCGGGCATGACTTTCCCAATACAAAAGTTCACCGGGCATGACTTTCCCAAAACAAAAGTTCACCGGGCATGACTTTCCCAATACAAAAGTTCACCGGGCATGACTTTCCCAATACAAAAGTTCACCGGGCATGACTTTCCCAATACAAAAGTTCACCGGGCATGACTTTCCCAGTACAAAAGTTCACCGGGCATGACTTTCCCAGTACAAAAGATCACCGGACATGACTTTCCCAATACAAAAGTTCACCGGGCATGACTTTTCCCATACAAAAGTTCACCGGGCATGACTTTTCCCATACAAAAGTTCACCGGGCATGACTTTCCCAGTACAAAAGATCACCGGGCATGACTTTTCCCATACAAAAGTTCACCGGGCATGACTTTCCCAGTACAAAAGATCACCGGGCATGACTTTCCCAATACAAAAGTTCACCGGGCATGACTTTCCCAATACAAAAGTTCATCGGGCATGACTTTCCCAATACGAAAGTTCACCGGGCATGACTTTCCCAATACAAAAGTTCACCGGGCATGACTTTCCCAATACAAAAGTTCACCGGGCATGACTTTCCCAGTACAAAAGATCACCGGGCATGACTTTCCCAATACAAAAGTTGACCGGGCATGACTTTCCCAATACAAAAGTTCACCGGGCATGACTTTCCTAGTACAAAAGATCACCGGACATGACTTTCCCAATACAACAGTTCACCGGGCATGACTTTCTCAATACAAAAGTTCACCGGGCATGACTTTTCCCATACAAAAGTTCACCGGGCATGACTTTCCCAATACAAAAGTTCACCGGGCATGACTTTCCCAGTACAAAAGTTCACCGGGCATGACTTTCCCAATACAAAAGTTCACCGGGCATGACTTTTCCCATACAAAAGTTCACCGGGCATGACTTTCCCAGTACAAAAGATCACCGGGCATGACTTTCCCAATACAAAAGTTCACCGGGCATGACTTTTCCCATACAAAAGTTCACCGGGCATGACTTTTCCCATACAAAAGTTGACCGGGCATGACTTTTCCCATACAAAAGTTCACCGGGCATGACTTTTCCCATACAAAAGTTCACCGGGCATGACTTTCCCAGTACAAAAGATCACCGGGCATGACTTTCCCAATACAAAAGTTCACCGGGCATGACTTTCCCAATACAAAAGTTGACCGGGCATGACTTTCCCAATACAAAAGTTCAGCGGGCATGACTTTCCCAATACAAAAGTTCACCGTGCATGACTTTCCCAGTACAAAAGATCACCGGGCATGACTTTCCCAATACAAAAGTTCACCGGGCATGACTTTCCCAATACAAAAGTTCACCGGGCATGACTTTTCCAGTACAAAAGTTCACCGGGCATGACTTTCCCAATACAAAAGTTCACCGGGCATGACTTTCCCAATACAAAAGTTCACCGGGCATGACTTTCCCAGTACAAAAGTTCACCGGGCATGACTTTCCCAATACAAAAGTTCACCGGGCATGACTTTCCCAGTACAAAAGATCACCGGGCATGACTTTCCCAATGCAAAAGTTCACCGGGCATGACTTTCCCAATACAAAAGTTCACCGGGCATGACTTTCCCAGTACAAAAGTTCACCGGGCATGACTTTCCCAGTATAAAAGATGGGAAAGTCACAGTACAAAAGATCACCGGGCATGACGTTCCCAATACAAAAGTTCACCGGGCATGACTTTCCCAATACAAAAGTTCACCGGGCATGACTTTCCCAATACAAAAGTTCACCGGGCATGACTTTCCCAATACAAAAGTTCAGCGGGCATGACTTTCCCAATACAAAAGTTCACCGGGCATGACTTTCCCAATACAAAAGTTCACCGGGCATGACTTTCCCAATACAAAAGTTCACCGGGCATGACTTTCCCAATACAAAAGTTCACCGGGCATGACTTTCCCAATACAAAAGTTCACCGGGCATGACTTTCCCAATACAAAAGTTCACCGGGCATGACTTTCCCAATACAAAAGATCACCGGGCATGACTTTCCCAATACAAAAGTTGACCGGGCATGACTTTCCCAGTACAAAAGATCACCGGGCATGACTTTCCCAATACAAAAGATCACCGGGCATGACTTTCCCAATACAAAAGTTCACCGGGCATGACTTTCCCAGTACAAAAGTTCACCGGGCATGACTTTCCCAATACAAAAGTTCACCGGGCATGACTTTCCCAATACAAAAGTTCACGGGGCATGACTTTTCCCATACAAAAGTTCACCGGGCATGACTTTCCCAGTACAAAAGATCACCGGGCATGACTTTCCCAATACAAAAGTTCACCGGGCATGACTTTCCCATACAAAAGTTCACCGGGCATGACTTTCCCAGTACAAAAGATCACCGGGCATGACTTTCCCAATACAAAAGTTCACCGGGCATTACTTTCCCAATACAAAAGTTCACCGGGCATGACTTTCCCAGTACAAAAGTTCACCGGGCATGACTTTCCCAATACAAAAGTTCACCGGGCATGACTTTCCCAATACAAAAGTTCACCGGGCATGACTTTCCCAGTACAAAAGTTCACCGGGCATGACTTTCCCAATACAAAAGTTCACCGGGCATGACTTTCCCAGTACAAAAGATCACCGGGCATGACTTTTCCCATACAAAAGTTCACCGGGCATGACTTTCCCAATACAAAAGTTCACCGTGCATGACTTTTCCCATACAAAAGTTCACCGGGCATGACTTTCCCAGTACAAAAGATCACCGGGCATGACTTTCCCAGTACAAAAGTTCACCGGGCATGACTTTCCCAATACAAAAGTTCACCGGGCATGACTTTCCCAATACAAAAGTTCACCGGGCATGACTTTCCCAATACAAAAGTTCACCGGGCATGACTTTCCCAATACAAAAGTTCAGCGGGCATGACTTTCCCATACAAAAGTTCACCGGGCATGACTTTTCCAATACAAAAGTTCACCGGGCATGACTTTTCCCATACAAAAGTTCACCGGGCATGACTTTCCCAGTACAAAAGATCACCGGGCAAGACTTTCCCAATACAAAAGTTCACTGTTCATGACTTTCCCAATACAAAAGTTCACCGGGCATGACTTTCCCAGTACAAAAGATCACCGGGCATGACTTTCCCAATACAAAAGTTCACCGGGCATGACTTTCCCAATACAAAAGTTCACCGGGCATGACTTTCCCAATACAAAAGTTCACCGGGCATGACTTTCCCAATACAAAAGTTCACCGGGCATGACTTTCCCAATACAAAAGTTCACCGGGCATGACTTTCCCAATACAAAAGTTCACCGGGCATGACTTTCCCAATACAAAAGTTCACCGGGCATGACTTTCCCAATACAAAAGATCAGCGGGCATGACTTTCCCAATACAAAAGTTGACCGGGCATGACTTTCCCAGTACAAAAGATCACCGGGCATGACTTTCCCAGTACAAAAGATCACTGGGCATGACTTTCCCAATACAAAAGATCACCGGGCATGACTTTCCCAATACAAAAGTTCACCGGGCATGACTTTCCCAGTACAAAAGTTCACCGGGCATGACTTTCCCAATACAAAAGTTCACCGGGCATGACTTTCCCAATACAATAGTTCACCGGGCATGACTTTTCCCATACAAAAGTTCACCGGGCATGACTTTCCCAGTACAAAAGATCACCGGGCATGACTTTCCCAATACAAAAGTTCACCGGGCATGACTTTTCCCATACAAAAGTTCACCGTGCATGACTTTCCCAGTACAAAAGATCACCGGGCATGACTTTCCCAATACAAAAGTTCACCGGGCATGACTTTCCCAATACAAAAGTTCACCGGGCATGACTTTTCCAGTACAAAAGTTCACCGGGCATGACTTTCCCAATACAAAAGTTCACCGGGCATGACTTTCCCAATACAAAAGTTCACCGGGCATGACTTTCCCAGTACAAAAGTTCACCGGGCATGACTTTCCCAATACAAAAGTTCACCGGGCATGACTTTCCCAGTACAAAAGATCACCGGGCATGACTTTCCCAATACAAAAGTTCACCGGGCATGACTTTCCCAATACAAAAGTTCACCGGGCATGACTTTCCCAGTACAAAAGTTCACCGGGCATGACTTTCCCAGTATAAAAGATCACCGGGCATGACTTTCCCAATACAAAAGTTCACCGGGCATGACTTTTCCCATACAAAAGTTCACCGGGCATGACTTTTCCTATACAAAAGTTCACCGGGCATGACTTTCCCAGTACAAAAGATCACCGGGCATGACTTTTCCCATACAAAAGTTCACCGGGCATGACTTTCCCAGTACAAAAGATCACCGGGCATGACTTTCCCAATACAAAAGTTCACGGGGCATGACTTTTCCCATACAAAAGTTCACCGGGCATGACTTTTCCAGTACAAAAGATCACCGGGCATGACTTTCCCAATACAAAAGTTCACCGGGCATGACTTTTCCCATACAAAAGTTCACCGGGCATGACTTTTCCCATACAAAAGTTGACCGGGCATGACTTTTCCCATACAAAAGTTCACCGGGCATGACTTTTCCAGTACAAAAGATCACCGGGCATGACTTTCCCAATACAAAAGTTCACCGGGCATGACTTTTCCCATACAAAAGTTCACCGGGCATGACTTTTCCAGTACAAAAGATCACCGGGCATGACTTTCCCAATACAAAAGTTCACCGGGCATGACTTTTCCCATACAAAAGTTCACCGGGCATGACTTTTCCCATACAAAAGTTGACCGGGCATGACTTTTCCCATACAAAAGTTCACCGGGCATGACTTTTCCCATACAAAAGTTCACCGGGCATGACTTTCCCAGTACAAAAGATCACCGGGCATGACTTTCCCAATACAAAAGTTCACCGGGCATGACTTTCCCAATACAAAAGTTGACCGGGCATGACTTTCCCAGTACAAAAGATCACCGGGCATGACTTTCCCAATACAAAAGTTCACCGGGCATGACTTTCCCAATACAAAAGTTGACCGGGCATGACTTTGCCAATACAAAAGTTCACCGGGCATGACTTTCCCAATACAAAAGTTCACCGGGCAAGACTTTCCCAATACAAAAGTTCACCGGGCATGACTTTCCCAATACAAAAGTTCACCGGGCATGACTTTCCCAATACAAAAGTTCACCGGGCATGACTTTCCCAATACAAAAGTTCACCGGGCATGACTTTCCCAATACAAAAGTTCACCGGGCATGACTTTCCCAATACAAAAGTTCACCGGGCATGACTTTCCCAATACAAAAGTTCACCGGGCATGACTTTCCCAATACAAAAGTTCACCGGGCATGACTTTCCCAATACAAAAGATCACCGGGCATGACTTTCCCAATACAAAAGTTGACCGGGCATGACTTTCCCAGTACAAAAGATCACCGGGCATGACTTTCCCAATACAAAATATCACCGGGCATGACTTTCCCAATACAAAAGTTCACCGGGCATGACTTTCCCAGTACAAAAGTTCACCGGGCATGACTTTCCCAATACAAAAGTTCACCGGGCATGACTTTCCCAGTACAAAAGTTCACCGGCCATGACTTTCCCAATACAAAAGTTCACCGGGCATGACTTTCCCAGTACAAAAGTTCACCGGGCATGACTTTCCCAATACAAAAGTTCACCGGGCATGACTTTCCCAATACAAAAGTTCACCGGGCATGACTTTTCCCATACAAAAGTTCACCGGGCATGACTTTCCCAGTACAAAAGATCACCGGGCATGACTTTCCCAATACAAAAGTTCACCGGGCATGACTTTTCCCATACAAAAGTTCACCGGGCATGACTTTCCCAGTACAAAAGATCACCGGGCATGACTTTCCCAATACAAAAGTTCACCGGGCATGACTTTCCCAATACAAAAGTTCACCGGGCATGACTTTCCCAGTACAAAAGTTCACCGGGCATGACTTTCCCAATACAAAAGTTCACCGGGCATGACTTTCCCAATACAAAAGTTCACCGGGCATGACTTTCCCAATACAAAAGTTCACCGGGCATGACTTTCCCAATACAAAAGTTCACCGGGCATGACTTTCCCAATACAAAAGATCACCGGGCATGACTTTCCCAATACAAAAGTTGACCGGGCATGACTTTTCCCATACAAAAGTTCACCAGGCATGACTTTTCCCATACAAAAGTTCACCGGGCATGACTTTCCCTATACAAAAGTTGACCGGGCATGACTTTCCCAATACAAAAGTTGACCGGGCATGACTTTCAAAATACAAAAGTTCACCGGGCATGACTTTCCCAGTACAAAAGATCACCGGGCATGACTTTCCCAATACAAAAGTTCACCGGGCATGACTTTCCCAATACAAAAGTTCACCGGGCATGACTTTCCCAATACAAAAGTTGACCGGGCATGACTTTCCCAATACAAAAGTTGACCGGGCATGACTTTCCCAATACAAAAGTTCACCGGGCATGACTTTTCCCATACAAAAGTTCACCGGGCATGACTTTCCCAATACAAAAGTTGACCGGGCATGACTTTTCCCATACAAAAGTTGACCGGGCATGACTTTCCCAGTACAAAAGATCACCGGGCATGACTTTTCCCATACAAAAGTTCACCGGGCATGACTTTCCCAGTACAAAAGATCACCGGGCATGACTTTCCCAATACAAAAGTTCACCGGGCATGACTTTCCCAATACAAAAGTTCACCGGGCATGACTTTCCCAATACAAAAGTTCACCGGGCATGACTTTCCCAGTACAAAAGTTCACCGGGCATGGCTTTCCCAATACAAAAGTTCACCGGGCATGACTTTCCCAATACAAAAGTTCACCGGGCATGACTTTCCCAATACAAAAGTTCACCGGGCATGACTTTCCCAATACAAAAGTTCACCGGGCATGACTTTCCCAAAACAAAAGGTCACCGGGCATGACTTTCCCAATACAAAAGTTCACCGGGCATGACTTTCCCAATACAAAAGTTCACCGGGCATGACTTTCCCAATACAAAAGTTCACCGGGCATGACTTTCCCAGTACAAAAGTTCACCGGGCATGACTTTCCCAGTACAAAAGATCACCGGGCATGACTTTCCCAATACAAAAGTTCACCGGGCATGACTTTTCCCATACAAAAGTTCACCGGGCATGACTTTCCCAGTACAAAAGTTCACCGGGCATGACTTTCCCATACAAAAGTTCACCGGGCATGACTTTCCCAGTACAAAAGATCACCGGGCATGACTTTCCCAATACAAAAGTTCACCGGGCATGACTTTCCCAAATACAAAAGTTCACCGGGCATGACTTTCCCAGTACAAAAGTTCACCGGGCATGACTTTCCCAATACAAAAGTTCACCGGGCATGACTTTCCCAATACAAAAGTTCACCGGGCATGACTTTCCCAGTACAAAAGTTCACCGGGCATGACTTTCCCAATACAAAAGTTCACCGGGCATGACTTTCCCAGTACAAAAGATCACCGGGCATGACTTTTCCCATACAAAAGTTCACCGGGCATGACTTTCCCAATACAAAAGTTCACCGGGCATGACTTTTCCCATACAAAAGTTCACCGGGCATGACTTTCCCAGTACAAAAGATCACCGGGCATGACTTTCCCAGTACAAAAGATCACCGGGCATGACTTTCCCAATACAAAAGTTCACCGGGCATGACTTTCCCAATACAAAAGTTCACCGGGCATGACTTTCCCAATACAAAAGTTCACCGGGCATGACTTTCCCAATACAAAAGTTCACCGGGCATGACTTTCCCATACAAAAGTTCACCGGGCATGACTTTCCCAATACAAAAGTTCACCGGGCATGACTTTTCCCATACAAAAGTTCACCGGGCATGACTTTTCCCATACAAAAGTTCACCGGGCATGATTTTCCCAGTACAAAAGATCACCGGGCATGACTTTCCCAATACAAAAGTTCACTGGGCATGACTTTCCCAATACAAAAGTTCACCGGGCATGACTTTCCCAGTACAAAGGATCACCGGGCATGACTTTCCCAATACAAAAGTTCACCGGGCATGACTTTCCCAATACAAAAGTTCACCGGGCATGACTTTCCCAACACAAAAGTTCACCGGGCATGACTTTCCCAATACAAAAGTTCACCGGGCATGACTTTCCCAATACAAAAGTTCACCGGGCATGACTTTCCCAATACAAAAGTTCACCGGGCATGACTTTCCCAATACAAAAGTTCACCGGGCATGACTTTCCCAATACAAAAGATCACCGGGCATGACTTTCCCAATACAAAAGTTGACCGGGCATGACTTTCCCAGTACAAAAGATCACCGGGCATGACTTTCCCAATACAAAAGATCTCCGGGCATGACTTTCCCAATACAAAAGTTCACCGGGCATGACTTTCCCAGTACAAAAGTTCACCGGGCATGACTTTCCCAATACAAAAGTTCACCGGGCATGACTTTCCCAATACAAAAGTTCACCGGGCATGACTTTTCCCATACAAAAGTTCACCGGGCATGACTTTCCCAGTACAAAAGATCACCGGGCATGACTTTCCCAATACAAAAGTTCACCGGGCATGACTTTCCCAATACAAAAGTTCACCGGGCATGACTTTCCCAGTACAAAAGTTCACCGGGCATGACTTTCCCAATACAAAAGTTCACCGGGCATGACTTTCCCAATACAAAAGTTCACCGGGCATGACTTTCCCAGTACAAAAGTTCACCGGGCATGACTTTTCCCATACAAAAGTTCACCGGGCATGACTTTCCCAGTACAAAAGATCACCGGGCATGACTTTCCCAATACAAAAGTTCACCGGGCATGACTTTCCCAATACAAAAGTTCACCGGGCATGACTTTCCCAATACAAAAGTTCACCGGGCATGACTTTCCCAGTACAAAAGTTCACCGGGCATTGCTTTCCCAATACAAAAGTTCACCGGGCATGACTTTCCCAATACAAAAGTTCACCGGGCATGACTTTCCCAATACAAAAGTTCACCGGGCATGACTTTCCCAATACAAAAGTTCACCGGGCATGACTTTCCCAAAACAAAAGGTCACCGGGCATGACTTTCCCAATACAAAAGTTCACCGGGCATGACTTTCCCAATACAAAAGTTCACCGGGCATGACTTTCCCAATACAAAAGTTCACCGGGCATGACTTTCCCAGTACAAAAGTTCACCGGGCATGACTTTCCCAGTACAAAAGATCACCGGGCATGACTTTCCCAATACAAAAGTTCACCGGGCATGACTTTACCCATACAAAAGTTCACCGGGCATGACTTTTCCCATACAAAAGTTCACCGGGCATGACTTTCCCAATACAAAAGATCACCGGGCATGACTTTTCCATACAAAAGTTCACCGGGCATGACTTTCCCAGTACAAAAGATCACCGGGCATGACTTTCCCAATACAAAAGATCACCGGGCATGACTTTTCCATACAAAAGTTCACCGGGCATGACTTTCCCAGTACAAAAGATCACCGGGCATGACTTTCCCAATACAAAAGTTCACCGGGCATGACTTTCCCAATAGAAAAGTTCACCGGGCATGACTTTTCCAATACAAAAGTTCACCGGGCATGACTTTCCCAATACAAAAAGTTCACCGGGCATGACTTTCACAATACAAAAGTTCACCGGGCATGACTTTCCCAATACAAAAGTTCACCGGGCATGACTTTTCCCACTACAAAAGTTCACCGGGCATGACTTTCCCACTACAAAAGTTCACCGGCATGACTTTCCCCAATACAAAAGTTCACCGGGCCATGACTTTCCCAATACAAAAGTTCACCGGGCATGACTTTCCCAGTACAAAAGATCACCGGGCATGACTTTTCCCATACAAAAGTTGACCGGGCATTACTTTTCCCATACAAAAGTTCACCGGGCATGACTTTTCCCATACAAAAGTTCACCGGGCATGACTTTCCCAGTACAAAAGATCACCGGGCATGACTTTCCCAATACAAAAGTTCACCGGGCATGACTTTCCCAATACAAAAGTTCACCGGGCATGACTTTTCCAATACAAAAGTTCACCGGGCATGACTTTCCCAATACAAAGTTCACCGGGCATGACTTTCACAATACAAAAGTTCACCGGGCATGACTTTCCCAATACAAAAGTTCACCGGGCATGACTTTTCCACTACAAAAGTTCACCGGGCATGGACTTTCCCAATACAAAAGTTCACCGGGCATGACTTTCCCAATACAAAAGTTCACCGGGCATGACTTTCCCAATACAAAAAGTTCACCGGGCATGACTTTCCCAATACAAAAGATCACGGGGCATGACTTTCCCAATACAAAAGTTGACCGGGCATGACTTTCCCAGTACAAAAGATCACCGGGCATGACTTTCCCAATACAAAAGATCACCGGGCAAGACTTTCCCAATACAAAAGTTCACCGGGCATGACTTTCCCAGTACAAAAGTTCACCGGGCATGACTTTCCCAATACAAAAGTTCACCGGGCATGACTTTCCCAGTACAAAAGTTCACCGGGCATGACTTTTCCCATACAAAAGTTCACCGGGCATGACTTTCCCAAAACAAAAGGTCACCGGGCATGACTTTCCCAATACAAAGTTCACCGGGCATGACTTTCCCAATACAAAAGTTCACCGGGCATGACTTTCCAGTACAAAAGTTCACCGGGCATGGCTTTCCCAATACAAAAGTTCACCGGGCATGACTTTCCCAATACAAAAGTTCACCGGGCATGACTTTCCCAATACAAAAGTTCACCGGGCATGACTTTCCAATACAAAGTTCACCGGGCATGACTTTCCCAAAACAAAAGGTCACCGGGCATGACTTTCCCAATACAAAAGTTCACCGGGCATGACTTTCCCACTACAAAAGTTCACCGGGCATGACTTTCCCAATACAAAAGTTCACCGGGCATGACTTTCCCAGTACAAAGTTCACCGGGCATGACTTTCCCAGTACAAAAGATCACCGGGCATGACTTTCCCAATACAAAAGTTCACCGGGCATGACTTTACCCATACAAAAGTTCACCGGGCATGACTTTTCCCATACAAAAGTTCACCGGGCATGACTTTCCCAATACAAAAGATCACCGGGCATGACTTTTCCCATACAAAAGTTCACCGGGCATGACTTTCCCAGTACAAAAGATCACCGGGCATGACTTTCCCAATACAAAAGATCACCGGGGCATGACTTTTCCATACAAAAGTTCACCGGGCATGACTTTCCCAGTACAAAAGATCACCGGGCATGACTTTCCAATACAAAAGTTCACCGGGCATGACTTTCCCAATAGAAAAGTTCACCGGGCATGACTTTCCCAATACGAAGTTCACCGGGCATGACTTTCCCAATACAAAAGTTCACCGGGCATGACTTTCCCAATACAAAAGTTCACAGGGGCATGACTTTCCCAGTACAAAAGATCACCGGGCATGACTTTTCCCATACAAAAGTTGACCGGGCATTACTTTTCCCATACAAAAGTTCACCGGGCATGACTTTTCCCATACAAAAGTTCACCGGGCATGACTTTCCCAGTACAAAAGATCACCGGGCATGACTTTCCCAATACAAAAGTTCACCGGGCATGACTTTCCCAATACAAAAGTTCACCGGGCATGACTTTTCCAATACAAAAGTTCACCGGGCATGACTTTCCCAATACAAAAGTTCACCGGGCATGACTTTCACAATACAAAAGTTCACCGGGCATGACTTTTCCCAATACAAAAGTTCACCGGGCATGACTTTCCCACTACAAAAGTTCACCGGGCATGACTTTCCCAATACAAAAGTTCACCGGGCATGACTTTCCCAATACAAAAGTTTCACCGGGCATGACTTTCCCAATACAAAAGTTCACCGGGCATGACTTTCCCAATACAAAAGATCACGGGGCATGACTTTCCCAATACAAAAGTTGACCGGGCATGACTTTCCCAGTACAAAAGATCACCGGGCATGACTTTCCCAATACAAAAGATCACCGGGCAAGACTTTCCCAATACAAAAGTTCACCGGGCATGACTTTCCCAGTACAAAGTTCACCGGGCATGACTTTCCCAATACAAAAGTTCACCGGGCATGACTTTCCCAGTACAAAAGTTCACCGGGCATGACTTTTCCCATACAAAAGTTCACCGGGCATGACTTTCCCAGTACAAAAGATCACCGGGCATGACTTTCCCAATACAAAAGTTCACCGGGCATGACTTTCCCATACAAAAGTTCACCGGGCATGACTTTCCCAATACAAAAGTTCACCGGGCATGACTTTCCCAGTACAAAAGTTCACCGGGCATGACTTTCCCAATACAAAAGTTCACCGGGCATGACTTTCCCAATACAAAAGTTCACCGGGCATGACTTTCCCAGTACAAAAGTTCACCGGGCATGACTTTCCCAATACAAAAGTTCTCCGGGCATGACTTTCCCAGTACAAAAGATCACCGGGCATGACTTTTCCCATACAAAAGTTCACCGGGCATGACTTTCCCAATACAAAAAGTTCACAGGGCATGACTTTTCCCATACAAAAGTTCACCGGACATGACTTTCCCAGTACAAAAGATCACCGGGCATGACTTTCCCAGTACAAAAGATCACCGGGCATGACTTTCCCAATACAAAAGTTCACCGGGCATGACTTTCCCAATACAAAAGTTCACCGGGCATGACTTTCCCAATACTAAAGTTCACCGGGCATGACTTTCCAATACAAAAGTTCACCGGGCATGACTTTCCCATACAAAAGTTCACCGGGAATGACTTCCCAATACAAAAGTTCACCGGGCATGACTTTTCCCATACAAAAGTTCACCGGGCATGACTTTTCCCATACACAAGTTCACCGGGCATGACTTTCCCCAGTACAAAAGATCACCGGGCATGACTTTCCCAATACAAAAGTTCACTGGGCATGACTTTCCCAATACAAAAGTTCACCGGGCATGACTTTCCCAGTACAAAGGATCACCGGGCATGACTTTCCCAATACAAAAGTTCACCGGGCATGACTTTCCCAATACAAAAGTTCACCGGGCATGACTTTCCCAATACAAAAGTTCACCGGGCATGACTTTCCCAATACAAAAGTTCACCGGGCATGACTTTCCCAATACAAAAGTTCACCGGGCATGACTTTCCCAATACAAAAGTTCACCGGGCATGACTTTCCCAATACAAAAGATCACCGGGCATGACTTTCCCAATACAAAAGTGACCGGGCATGACTTTCCCAGTACAAAAGATCACCGGGCATGACTTTCCAATACAAAAGATCTCCGGGCATGACTTTCCCATACAAAAGTTCACCGGGCATGACTTTCCCAGTACAAAAGTTCACCGGGCATGACTTTCCCAATACAAAAGTTCACCGGGCATGACTTTCCCAATACAAAAGTTCACCGGGCATGACTTTTCCCATACAAAAGTTCACCGGGCATGACTTTCCCAGTACAAAAGTTCACCGGGCATGACTTTTCCCATACAAAAGTCACCGGGCATGATTTTCCCAGTACAAAAGATCACCGGGCATGACTTTCCCAATACAAAAGTTCACTGTGCATGACTTTCCCAATACAAAAGTTCACCGGGCATGACTTTCCCAGTACAAAAGATCACCGGGCATGACTTTCCCAATACAAAAGTTGACCGGGCATGACTTTCCCAATACAAAAGTTCACCGGGCATGACTTTCCCAATACAAAAGTTCACCGGGCATGACTTTCCCAGTACAAAAGTTCACCGGGCATGACTTTCCCAATACAAAAGTTCACCGGGCATGACTTTCCCAATACAAAAGTTCACCGGGCATGACTTTCCCAATACAAAAGTTGACCGGGCATGACTTTCCCCAATACAAAAGATCACCGGGCATGACTTTCCCAATACAAAAGTTCACGGGGGCATGACTTTTCCCATACAAAAGTTCACCGGGCATGACTTTTCCCATACAAAAGTTGACCGGGCATGACTTTCCCAATACAAAAGTTCACCGGGCATGACTTTCCCAATACAAAAGTTCACCGGGCATGACTTTCCCAGTACAAAAGTTCACCGGGCATGACTTTCCCAATACAAAAGTTGACCGGGCATGACTTTCCCAATACAAAAGTTGACCGGGCATGACTTTACCAATACAAAAGTTCACCGGGCATGACTTTCCCAATACAAAAGTTCACCGGGCATGACTTTCCCAGTACAAAAGTTCACCGGGCATGACTTTCCCAATACAAAAGTTCACCGGGCATGACTTTCCCAATACAAAAGTTCACCGGGCATGACTTTCCCAATACAAAAAGTTCACCGGGCATGACTTTCCCAGTACAAAAGATCACCGGGCATGACTTTTCCCATACAAAAGTTCACCGGGCATGACTATCCTAATACAAAAGTTGACCGGGCATGACTTTCCCAATACAAAAGTTCACCGGGCATGACTTTTCCCATACAAGAGTTGACCGGGCATGACTTTCCCAATACAAAAGTTCACCGGGCATGACTTTCCCAATACAAAAGTTCACCGGGCATGACTTTCCCAGTACAAAAGTTCACCGGGCATGACTTTCCCAATACAAAAGTTCACCGGGCATGACTTTCCCAATACAAAAGTTCACCGGGCATGACTTTCCCAGTACCAAAGATCACCGGGCATGACTTTCCCAATACAAAAGTTGACCGGGCATCACATTCCCAATACAAATGTTGACCGGGCATGACTTTCCCAATACAAAAGTTCACCGGGCATGACTTTTCCCATACAAAAGTTGACCGGGCATGACTTTCCCAATACAAAGTTGACCGGGCATGACTTTTCCCATACAAAAGTTCACCGGGCATGACTTTCCCAATACAAAAGTTGACCGGGCATGACTTTCCCAGTACAAAAGATCACCGGGCATGACTTTCCCAATACAAAAGTTCACCGGGCATGACTTTCCCAATACAAAAGTTGACCGGGCATGACTTTCCCAGTACAAAAGTTCAGCGGGCATGACTTTCCCAATACAATTTCACCGGGCATGACTTTCCCAGTACAAAAGTTCACCGGGCATGACTTTCCCAGTACAAAAGTTCACCGGGCATGACTTTCCCAATACAAAAGTTGACCGGGCATGACTTTCCCAGTACAAAAGTTCACCGGGCATGACTTTCCCAGTACAAAAGTTCACCGGGCATGACTTTCCCAATACAAAAGTTCACCGGGCATGACTTTCCCAATACAAAAGTTGACCGGGCATGACTTTCCCAATACAAAAGTTCACCGGGCATGACTTTCCCAGTACAAAAGTTCACCGGGCATGACTTTCCCAGTACAAAAAGATCACCGGGCATGACTTTCCCAATACAAAAGTTGACCGGGCATGACTTTCCCAGTACAAAAGTTCACCGGTCATGACTTTCCCAGTACAAAAGTTCACCGGGCATGACTTTCCCAATACAAAAGTTCACCGGGCATGACTTTCCAATACAAAAGTTCACCGGGCAATGACTTTCCCAATACAAAAGTTCACCGGGCATGACTTTCACAATACAAATGTTGACCGGGCATGACTTTCCTAATACAAAAGTTCACCTGAGATGACTTTTCCCATACAAAAGTTCACCGGGCATGACTTTCCCAATACAAAAGTTCACCGGGCATGACTTTCCCAATACAAAAGTTCACCGGGCATGACTTTCCCAATACAAAAGTTCACCGGGCATGACTTTCCCAATACAAAAGTTCACCGGGCATGACTTTCCCAATACAAAAGTTCACCGGGCATGACTTTCCCAATACAAAAGTTCACCGGGCATGACTTTTCCCATACAAAAGTTCACCGGGCATGACTTTCCCAGTACAAAGATCACCGGGCATGACTTTCCCAATACAAAAGTTCACCGGGCATGACTTTCCCAATACAAAAGTTCACCGGGCATGACTTTCCCAATACAAAAGTTCACCGGGCATGACTTTCCCCAATACAAAAGTTCACCGGGCATGACTTTCCCTGTACAAAAGATCACCGGGCATGACTTTCCCAATACAAAAAGTTCACCGGGCATGACTTTCCCAGTACAAAAGATCACCGGGCATGACTTTCCCAATACAAAAGTTCACCGGGCATGACTTTCCCAATACAAAAGTTCACCGGGCTTGACTTTTCCCATACAAAAAGTTCACCGGGCATGACTTTCCCAATACAAAAGTTCACGGGGCATTGCTTTCCCAGTACAAAAGTTCACCGGGCATGACTTTCCCAATACAAAAGTTCACCGGGCATGACTTTTCCCATACAAAAGTTCACCGGGCATGACTTTCCCAGTACAAAAAGTTCACCGGGCATGACTTTCCCAGTACAAAAGATCACCGGCATGACTTTCCAGTACAAAAGATCACCGGGCATGACTTTCCCAATACAAAAGTTCACCGGGCATGACTTTCCCAATACAAAAGTTCACCGGGCATGACTTTACCAATACAAAAGTTCACCGGGCATGACTTTCCCAATACAAAAGTTCACCGGGCATGACTTTCCCAATACAAAAGTTCACCGGGCATGACTTTCCCAATACAAAAGTTCACCGGGCATGACTTTCCCAGTACAAAAGATCACCGGGCATGACTTTCCCAATACAAAAGTTCACCGGGCATGACTTTCCCAATACAAAAGTTGACCGGGCATGACTTTCCCAATACAAAAGATCACCGGGCATGACTTTCCCAATACAAAAGTTCACCGGGCATGACTTTCCCAATACAAAAGTTCACCGGGCATGACTTTCCCAATACAAAAGTTGACCGGGTATGACTTTCCCATACAAAAGTTCACCGGGCATGACTTTTCCCATACAAAAGTTCACCGGGCATGACTTTCCCAACACAAAAGTTCACCGGGCATGACTTTCCCAGTACAAAAGTTCACCGGGCATGACTTTCCAATACAAAAGTTGACCGGGCATGACTTTTCCCATACAAAATTACAGGGCATGACTTTCCCAGTACAAAAGTTCACCGGGCATGACTTTCCAGTACAAAAGTTCAGCGGGCACGACTTTCCCAATACAAAAGTTCACCGGGCATGACTTTCCCAGTACAAAAGATCACCGGGCATGACTTTTCCCATACAAAAGTTCACCGGGCATGACTTTCCCAATACAAAAGTTGACCGGGCATGACTTTCTCAATACAAAAGTTGACCGGGCATGACTTTCCCCAATACAAAAGTTCACCGGGCATGACTTTTCCCATACAAAAAGTTCACCGGGCATGACTTTCCCAATACAAAAGTTGACCGGGCATGACTTTCCCAGTACAAAAGATCACCGGGCATGACTTCCCAATACAAAAGTTCACCGGGCATGACTTTCCCAATACAAAAGTTCACCGGGCATGACTTTCCCAATACAAAAAGTTCACCGGGCATGACTTTCCCAATACAAAAGATCACCGGGCATGACTTTTCCCAATACAAAAGTAAACCGGGCATGACTTTCCCAATACAAAAGTTGACCGGGCATGACTTTCCCAATACAAAAGTTCACCGGGCATGACTTTTCCCATACAAAAGTTCACCGGGCATGACTTTCCCAGTACAAAAGTTCACCGGGCATGACTTTCCCAGTACAAAAGTTACCGGGCATGACTTTCCCAGTACAAAAGATCACCGGGCATGACTTTCCCAATACAAAAGTTCACCGGGCATGACTTTCCCAGTACAAAAGATCACCGGGCATGACTTTTCCCATAAAAAAGTTCACCGGGCATGACTTTCCTAATACAAAAGTTGACCGGGCATGACTTTCCCAATACAAAAGTTCACCGGGCATGACTTTTCCCATACAAGAGTTGACCGGGCATGACTTTCCCAATACAAAAGTTCACCGGGCATGACTTTCCCAATACAAAAGTTCACCGGGCATGACTTTCCCAGTACAAAAGTTCACCGGGCATGACTTTCCCAATACAAAAGTTCACCGGGCATGACTTTCCCAATACAAAAGTTCACCGGGCATGACTTTCCCAGTACAAAAGATCACCGGGCATGACTTTCCAATACAAAAGTTGACCGGGCATCACTTTCCCAATACAAATGTTGACCGGGCATGACTTTCCCAATACAAAAGTTCACCGGGCATGACTTTTCCCATACAAAAGTTGACCGGGCATGACTTTCCCAATACAAAAGTTGACCGGCATGACTTTTCCCATACAAAAGTTCACCGGGCATGACTTTCCCAATACAAAGTTGACCGGGCATGACTTTCCCAGTACAAAAGTTCACCGGGCATGACTTTCCCAATACAAAAGTTCACCGGGCATGACTTTCCCAATACAAAAGTTGACCGGGCATGACTTTCCCAGTACAAAAGTTCAGCGGGCATGACTTTCCCAATACAATTTCACCGGGCATGACTTTCCCAGTACAAAAGTTCACCGGGCATGACTTTCCCAGTACAAAAGTTCACCGGGCATGACTTTCCCAATACAAAAGTTGACCGGGCATGACTTTCCCAGTACAAAAGTTCACCGGGCATGACTTTCCCAGTACAAAAGTTCACCGGGCATGACTTTCCCAATACAAAAGTTCACCGGGCATGACTTTCCCAATACAAAAGTTGACCGGGCATGACTTTCCCAATACAAAAGTTCACCGGGCATGACTTTCCCAGTACAAAAGTTCACCGGGCATGACTTTCCCAGTACAAAAGATCACCGGGCATGACTTTCCCAATACAAAAGTTGGACCGGGCATGACTTTCCCAGTACAAAAGTTCACCGGTCATGACTTTCCCAGTACAAAAGTTCACCGGGCATGACTTTCCCAATACAAAAGTTCACCGGGCATGACTTTCCCAATACAAAAGTTCACCGGGCATGACTTTCCCAATACAAAAGTTCACCGGGCATGACTTTCACAATACAAATGTTGACCGGGCATGACTTTCCTAATACAAAAGTTCACCGGAGATGACTTTTCCCATACAAAAGTTCACCGGGCATGACTTTCCCAATACAAAAGTTCACCGGCATGACTTTCCCAATACAAAAGTTCACCGGGCATGACTTTCCCAATACAAAAGTTCACCGGGCATGACTTCCCAATACAAAAGTTCACCGGGCATGACTTTCCCAATACAAAAGTCACCGGGCATGACTTTCCCAATACAAAAGTTCACCGGGCATGACTTTTCCCATACAAAAGTTCACCGGGCATGACTTTCCCAGTACAAAAGATCACCGGGCATGACTTTCCAATACAAAAGTTCACCGGGCATGACTTTCCCAATACAAAAGTTCACCGGGCATGACTTTCCCAATACAAAAGTTCACCGGGCATGACTTTCCCAATACAAAAGTTCACCGGGCATGACTTTCCCTGTACAAAAGATCACCGGGCATGACTTTCCCAATACAAAAGTTCACCGGGCATGACTTTCCCAGTACAAAAGATCACCGGGCATGACTTTCCCAATACAAAGTTCACCGGGCATGACTTTCCCAATACAAAAGTTCACCGGGATTGACTTTTCCCATACAAAAGTTCACCGGGCATGACTTTCCCAATACAAAAGTTCACGGGGCATTGCTTTCCCAGTACAAAAGTTCACCGGGCATGACTTTCCCAATACAAAAGTTCACCGGGCATGACTTTTCCCATACAAAAGTTCACCGGGCATGACTTCCCAGTACAAAAGTTCACCGGGCATGACTTTCCCAGTACAAAAGATCACCGGGCATGACTTTCCCAGTACAAAAGATCACCGGGCATGACTTCCCAATACAAAAGTTCACCGGGCATGACTTTCCCAATACAAAAGTTCACCGGGCATGACTTTACCAATACAAAAGTTCACCGGGCATGACTTTCCCAATACAAAAGTTCACCGGGCATGACTTTCCCAATACAAAAGTTCACCGGGCATGACTTTCCCAATACAAAAGTTCACCGGGCATGACTTTCCCAGTACAAAAGATCACCGGGCATGACTTTCCCAATACAAAAGTTTCACCGGGCATGACTTTCCCAATACAAAAGTTGACCGGGCATGACTTTCCCAATACAAAAGTTCACCGGGCATGACTTTCCCAATACAAAAGTTCACCGGGCATGACTTTCCCAATACAAAAGTTCACCGGGCATGACTTTTCCCATACAAAAGTTCACCGGGCATGACTTTCCCAATACAAAAGTTGACCGGGTATGACTTTCCCATAAAAAAGTTCACCGGGCATGACTTTTCCCATACAAAAGTTCACCGGGCATGACTTTCCCAACACAAAAGTTCACCGGGCATGACTTTCCCAGTACAAAAGTTCACCGGGTATGACTTTCCCAATACAAAAGTTCACCGGGCATGACTTTCCCATACAAAAATTACAGGGCATGACTTTCCCAGTACAAAAGTTCACCGGGCATGACTTTCCCAGTACAAAAGTTCAGCGGGCACGACTTTCCCAATACAAAAGTTCACCGGGCATGGCTTTCCCAGTACAAAAGATCACCGGGCATGACTTTTCCCATACAAAAGTTCACCGGGCATGACTTTCCCAATACAAAAGTTGACCGGGCATGACTTTCTCAATACAAAAGTTGACCGGGCATGACTTTCCCAATACAAAAGTTCACCGGGCATGACTTTTCCCATACAAAAGTTCACCGGGCATGACTTTCCCAATACAAAAGTTGACCGGGCATGACTTTCCCAGTACAAAAGATCACCGGGCATGACTTTCCCAATACAAAAGTTCACCGGGCATGACTTTCCCAATACAAAAGTTCACCGGGCATGACTTTCCCAATACAAAAGTTCACCGGGCATGACTTTCCCAATACAAAAGATCACCGGGCATGACTTTCCCAATACAAAAGTAAACCGGGCATGACTTTCCCAATACAAAAGTTGACCGGGCATGACTTTCCCAATACAAAAGTTCACCGGGCATGACTTTTCCCATACAAAAGTTCACCGGGCATGACTTTCCCAGTACAAAAAGTTCACCGGGCATGACTTTCCCAGTACAAAAGTTACCGGGCATGACTTTCCCAGTACAAAAGATCACCGGGCATGACTTTCCCAATACAAAAGTTCACCGGGCATGACTTTCCCAATACAAAAGATCACCGGGCATGACTTTCCCAATACAAAAGTTCACCGTGCATGATTTCCCAATACAAAAGTTCACCGGGCATGACTTTCCCAATACAAAAGTTCACCGGGCATGACTTTCCCAATACAAAAGTTCACGGGGCATGACTTTTCCCATACAAAAGTTCACCGGGCATGACTTTCCCAATACAAAAGTTCACCGGGCATGACTTTCCCAGTACAAAAGTTGACCGGGCATGACTTTCCCAATACAAAAGTTGACCGGGCATGACTTTCCCAATACAAAAGATCACCGGGCATGACTTTCCCAATACAAAAGTTCACCGGGCATGACTTTCCCAATACAAAGATCACCGGGCATGACTTTCCCAATACAAAAGTTCACCGGGCATGACTTTCCCAATACAAAAGTTCACCGGGCATGACTTTCCCAATACAAAAGATCACCGGGCATGACTTTCCCAATACAAAAGTTCACCGGGCATGACTTTTCCCATACAAAAGTTCACCGGGCATGACTTTCCCAATACAAAAGTTGACCGGGCATGACTTTCCCAGTACAAAAGATCACCGGGCATGACTTTTCCAATACAAAAGTTCACCGGGCATGACTTTCCCAATACAAAAGTTCACCGGGCATGACTTTCCTAATACAAAAGTTGACCGGGCATGACTTTCCCAATACAAAAGATCACCGGGCATGATTTTCCCAATACAAAGTTCACCGGGCATGACTTTTCCCATACAAAAGTTCACCGGGCATGACTTTCCCAATACAAAAGTTGACCGGGCATGACTTTCCCAATACAAGAGTTCACCGGGCATGACTTTTCCATACAAAAGTTCACAGGGCATGACTTTCCCAATACAAAAGTTGACCGGGCATGACTTTCCCAGTACAAAAGAGCACCGGGCATGACTTTCCCAATACAAAAGTTCACCGGGCATGACTTTTCCAGTACAAAAGATCACCGGGCATGACTTTCCCAATACAAAAGTTGACCGGGCTTGACTTTCCCAGTACAAAAGATCACCGGGCATGACTTTCCCAGTACAAAAGATCACCGGGCATGACTTTTCCATACAAAAGTTCACCGGCCATGACTTTCCCAATACAAAAGTTCACCGGGCATGACTTTCCCAATACAAAAGTTCACCGGGCATGACTTTTCCCCTACAAAAGTTCACCGGGCATGACTTTCCCAGTACAAAAGTTCACCGGGCATGACTTTCCCAATACAAAAGTTCACCGGGCATGACTTTCCCAATACAAATTTCACCGGGCATGACTTTCCCAATACAAAGTTCACCGGGCATGACTTTCCCAATACAAAAGTTCACTGGGCATGACTTTCCCAGTAAAAAAAGTTCGCCGGGCATGATTTCCCAATACAAAAGTTCACCGGACATGACTTTCCTAATACAAAAAGTTGACCGGGCATGACTTTCCCAATACAAAAGTTCACCGGGGCATGACTTTCCAGTACAAAAGTTCACCGGGCAAGACTTTCCCAATACAAAAGTTCACCGGGCATGACTTTTCCCATACAAAAGTTCACCGGGCATGACTTTCCCAATACAAAAGTTGACCGGGCATGACTTTCCCAGTACAAAAGATCACCGGGCATGACTTTCCAAATACAAAAGTTCACCGGGCATGACTTTCCCAATACAAAAGTTCACCGGGCATGACTTTCCCAATACAAAAGTTCACCGGGCATGACTTTCCTAATACAAAAGTTGACCGGGCATGACTTTCCCAATACAAAAGTTCACCGGGCATGACTTTCCCAATACAAAAGTTCACCGGGCATGACTTTCCCCAATACAAAAGTTCACCGGGCATGACTTTCCCAGTACAAAAGATCACCGGGCATGACTTTCCCAATACAAAAGTTCACCGGGCATGACTTTCCCAACACAAAAGTTCACCGGGCATGACTTTCCCAATACAAAAGTTGACCGGGCATGACTTTCCCAATACAAAAGTTGACCGGGCATGACTTTCCCAATACAAAAGTTCACCGGGCATGACTTTACCAATACAAAAGTTCACCGGGGCATGACTTTTCCCATACAAAAGTTCACCGGGCATGACTTTCCCAATACAAAAGTTCACCGGGCATGACTTTCCCAGTACAAAAGATCACCGGGCATGACTTTCCCAATACAAAAGTTGACCGGGCATGACTTTCCCAATACAAAAGTTCACCGGGCATGACTTTCCCATTACAAAAGATCACCGGGCATGACTTTCCCAATACAAAAGATCACCGGGCATGACTTTCCCAATACAAAAGTTCACCGGGCATGACTTTTCCCATACAAAAGTTCACCGGGCATGACTTTTCCCATACAAAAGTTCACCGGGCATGACTTTCCCAATACAAAAGTTCACCGGGCATGACTTTCCCAGTATAAAAGATCACCGGGCATGACTTTCCCAATACAAAAGTTCACTGGGCATGACTTTTCCCATACAAAAGTTGACCGGGCATGACTTTCCCAATACAAAAGTTCACCGGGGCATGACTTTCCCAATACAAAAGTTCACCGGGCATGACTTTCCAGTACAAAAGTTCACCGGGCATGACTTTCCCAATACAAAAGTTCACCGGGCATGACTTTCCCAATACAAAAGTTCACCGGGCATTACTTTTCCCAGTACAAAAGTTCACCGGGCATGACTTTCCCAGTACAAAAGTTCACCGGGCATGACTTTCCCAATACAAAAGTTCACCGGGCATGACTTTTCCCATACAAAAGTTCACCGGGCATGACTTTCCCATACAAAAGTTCACCGGGCATGACTTTCCCAATACAAAAGTTCACCGGGCATGACTTTCCCAATACAAAAGTTGGCCGGGCATGACTTTCCCAATACAAAAGTTGACCGGGCATGACTTTCCCAGTACAAAAGTTCACCGGGCATGACTTTCCCAATACAAAAGTTCACCGGGCATGACTTTCCCAATACAAAAGTTCACCGGGCATGACTTTCCCAGTACAAAAGTTCACCGGGCATGACTTTCCTAATACAAAAGTTGACCGGGCATGACTTTCCCAATACAAAAGTTCACCGGGCATGACTTTTCCATACAAAAGTTTGACCGGGCATGACTTTCCCAGCACAAAAGATCACCGGGCATGACTTTTCCCATACAAAAGTTCACCGGGCATGACTTTCCCAGTACAAAAGATCACCGCGCATGACTTTCCCAATACAAAAGTTCACCGGGCATGACTTTCCCAATACAAAAGTTGACCGGGCATGACTTTCCCAATACAAAAGTTCACCGGGCATGACTTTCCCAATACAAAAGTTCACCGGGCATTACTTTTCCCATACAAAAGTTCACCGGGCATGACTTTTCCATACAAAAGTTCACCGGGCATGACTTTCCCAATACAAAAGTTCACCGGGCATGACTTTCCCAATACAAAAGTTCACCGGGCATGACTTTCCCAATACAAAAGTTCACCGGGCATGACTTTCCCAACACAAAAGTTCACCGGGCATGACTTTTCCCAATACAAAAGTTCACCGGGCATGACTTTCCCAATACAAAAGTTGACCGGGCATGACTTTTCCCATACAAAAGTTCACCGGGCATGACTTTCACCAATACAAAAGTTGACCGGGCATGACTTTCCCAGTACAAAAGATCACCGGGCATGAATTTCCCAATACAAAAGTTCACCGGGCATGACTTTCCCAATACAAAAGTTCACCGGGCATGACTTTCCCCAATACAAAAGTTCACCGGGCATGACTTTCCCAATACAAAGATCACCGGCATGACTTCCCAATACAAAAGTTCACCGGGCATGACTTTTCCCATACAAAAGTTCACCGGGCATGACTTTTCCCATACAAAAGTTCACCGGGCATGACTTTTCCCATACAAAAGTTCACCGGGCATGACTTTCCCAATAAAAAAGTTCACCGGGCATGACTTTCCCAGTACAAAAGATCACCGGGCATGACTTTCCCAATACAAAAGTTGACCGGGCATGACTTTCCCAATACAAAAGTTCACCGGGCATGACTTTCCCAGTACAAAAGTTCACCGGGCATGACTTTCCCAACACAAAAGTTCACCGGGCATGGACTTTCCCAATGCAAAAGTTGACCGGGCATGACTTTCCCAGAACAAAAGTTCACCGGGCATGACTTTCCCAATACAAAAGTTGACCGGGCATGACTTTCCAATACAAAAGTTGACCGGCCATGACTTTCCCAATACAAAAGTTCACCGGGCATGACTTTCCCAATACAAAAGTTGACCGGGCATGACTTTTCCCATACAAAAGTTCACCGGGCATGACTTTCCCAATACAAAAGTTGACCGGGCATGACTTTCCCAGTACAAAAGATCACCGGGCATGACTTTCCCAATACAAAAGTTCACCGGGCATGACTTTCCCAATACAAAAGTTGACCGGGCATGACTTTCCCAATACAAAAGATCACCGGGGCATGACTTTCCCAATACAAAAGTTCACCGGGCATGACTTTTCCCATACAAAAGTTCACCGGGCATGACTTTCCCAGTACAAAAGATCACCGGGCATGACTTTCCCAATACAAAAGTTGACCGGGCATGACTTTCCCAGTACAAAAGATCGCCGGGCATGACTTTCCCAATACAAAAGTTGACCGGGCATGACTTTTCCCATACAAAAGTTCACCGGGCATGACTTTCCCAATACAAAAGTTCACCGGGCATGACTTTCCCAATACAAAAGTTCACCGGGCATGACTTCCCAGTACAAAAGTTCACCGGGCATGACTTTCCCAATACAAAAGTTCACCGGGCATGACTTTCCCAATACAAAAGTTCACCGGGCATGACTTTCCCAGTACAAAAGTTCACCGGGCATGACTTTCCCAATACAAAAGTTCACCGGGCATGACTTTCCCAGTATAAAAGTTCACCGGGCATGACTTTCCCAATACAAAAGTTCACCGGGCATGACTTTCCCAATACAAAAGTTCACCGGGCATGACTTTCCCAATACAAAAGTTCATCGGGCATGACTTTCCCAATACAAAAGTTCACCGGGCATGACTTTCCCAATACAAAAGTTCACCGGGCATGACTTCCCAGTACAAAAGTTCACCAGGCATGACTTTCCCAATACAAAAGTTCACCGGGCATGACATTTCCCAATACAAAAGTTCACCGGGCATGACTTTCCCAGTACAAAAGTTCACCGGGCATGACTTTCCCAATACAAAACTTCACCGGGCATGACTTTCCTAATACAAAATTTGACCGGGCGTGACTTCCCAATACAAAAGTTCACCGGGCATGACTTTCCCAGTACAAAAAGTACACCGGGCATGACTTTCCCAATACAAAAGTTCACCGGGCATGACTTTCCCAATACAAAAGTTCACCGGGCATGACTTTTCCCATACAAAAGTTCACCGGGCATGACTTTCCCAATACAAAAGTTCACCGGGCATGACTTTCCCAATACAAAAGTTCACCGGGCATGACTTTCCCAGTACAAAGTTCACCGGGCATGACTTTCCCAATACAAAAGTTCACCGGGCATGACTTTCCCAATACAAAAGTTCACCGGGCATGACTTTTCCCATACAAAAGTTCACCGGGCATGACTTTCCCAATACAAAAGTTCACCGGGCATGACTTTCCCAGTACAAAAGATCACCGGGCATGACTTCCCAATACAAAAGTTCACCGGGCATGACTTTTCCCATACAAAAGTTCACCGGGCATGACTTTCCCAATACAAAAGTTCACCGGGCATTACTTTCCCAGTACAAAAGATCACCGGGCATGACTTTTCCCATACTAAAGTTCACCGGGCATGACTTTCCCAGTACAAAAGATCACCGGGCATGACTTTCCCAATACAAAAGTTCACCGGGCATGACTTTCCCAATACAAAAGTTCACCGGGCATGACTTTTCCCATACAAAAGTCGACCGGGCATGACTTTCCCAATACAAAAGATCACCGGGCATGACTTTCCCAATACAAAAGTTCACCGGGCATGACTTTTCCAGTACAAAAGATCACCCGGCATGACTTTTCCCATACAAAAGTTCACCGGGCATGACTTTCCCAGTACAAAAGTTCACCGGGCATGACTTTCCCAATACAAAAGTTCACCGGGCATGACTTTCCCAATACAAAAGTTCACCGGGCATGACTTTCCCAGTACAAAAGTTCACCGGGCATGACTTTCCCAATACAAAAGTTCACCGGGCATGACTTTCCCAATACAAAAGATCACCGGGCATGACTTTCCCAATACAAAAGTTGACCGGGCATGACTTTTCCCATACAAAAGTTGACCGGGCATGACTTTTCCCATACAAAAGTTGACCGGGCATGACTTTCCCAGTACAAAAGTTCACCGGGCATGACTTTCCCAATACAAAAGTTCACCGGGCATGACTTTCCCAATACAAAAGTTCACCGGGCATGACTTTCCCAATACAAAAGTTGACCGGGCTTGACTTTCCCAATACAAAAGTTCACCGGGCATGACTTTCCCAATACAAAAGTTCACCGGCATGACTTTCCCAATAAAAAGTTCACCGGGCATGACTTTCCCAGTACAAAAGTTCACCGGGCATGACTTTCCCAATACAAAAGTTCACCGGGCATGACTTTCCCAATACAAAAGTTCACCGGGCCTGACTTTTCCCATACAAAAGTTCACCGGGCATGACTTTCCCAATACAAAAGTTCACCGGGCATGACTTTTCCCATACAAAAGTTCACCGGGCATGACTTTCCCAATACAAAAGTTGACCGGGCATGACTTTCCAGTACAAAAGATCACCGGGCATGACTTTTCCCATACAAAGTTCACCGGGCATGACTTTTCCCATACAAAAGTTCACCGGGCATGACTTTCCCAATACAAAAGTTCACCGGGCATGACTTTCCCCAATACAAAAGTTCACCGGGCATGACTTTCCCAGTACAAAAGATCACCGGGCATGACTTTCCCAATACAAAAGTTGACCGGGCATGACTTTCCCAATACAAAAGTTCACCGGGCATGACTTTCCCAGTACAAAAGTTCACCGGGCATGACTTTCCCAATACAAAAGTTGACCGGGCATGACTTTCCCAATACAAAAGTTCACCGGGCATGACTTTCCCAGTACAAAAGATCACCGGGCATGACTTTCCCAATACAAAAGTTGACCGGGCACGACTTTCCCAATACAAAAGTTGACCGGGCATGACTTTCCCAATACAAAAGTTCACCGGGCATGACTTTCCCAGTACAAAAGATCACCGGGCATGACTTTCCCAATACAAAAGTTCACCGGGCATGACTTTCCCAATACAAAAGTTGACCGGGCATGACTTTCCCAATACAAAAGTTCACCGGGCAATGACTTTCCCAATACAAAAGTTCACCGGGCATGACTTTCCCAGTACAAAAGATCACCGGGCATGACTTTCCCAATACAAAAGATCACCGGGCATGACTTTCCCAATACAAAAGTTGACCGGGCATGACTTTCCCAATACAAAAGTTCACCGGGCATGACTTTCCCAGTAACAAAAGATCACCGGGCATGACTTTCCAATACAAAAGTTCACCGGGCATGACTTTCCCAATACAAAAGTTCACCGGGCATGACTTTCCCCAGTACAAAAGATCACCGGGCATGACTTTCCCAATACAAAAGTTCACCGGGCATGACTTTCCCAATACAAAAGTTGACCGGGCATGACTTTCCCAATACAAAAGTTCACCGGGCATGACTTTCCCAATACAAAAGTTCACCGGGCATGACTTTCCCAGTACAAAAGATCACCGGGCATGACTTTCCCAATACAAAAGATCACCGGGCATGACTTTCCCAATACAAAAGTTGACCGGGCATGACTTTCCCAATACAAAAGTTCACCGGGCATGACTTTCCCAGTACAAAAGATCACCGGGCATGACTTTCCCAATACAAAAGTTCACCGGGCATGACTTTTCCCAATACAAAAGTTCACCGGGCATGACTTTCCCAATACAAAAGTTCACCGGGCATGACTTTCCCAATACAAAAGTTGACCGGGCATGACTTTCCCAATACAAAAGTTCACCGGGCATGACTTTCCCATACAAAAGTTCACCGGGCATGACTTTCCAGTACAAAAGATCACCGGGCATGACTTTCCCAGTACAAAAGATCACCGGGCATGACTTTCCCAATACAAAAGTTCACCGGGCATGACTTTCCCAATACAAAAGTTCACCGGGCATGACTTTCCCAGTACAAAAGATCACCGGGCATGACTTTCCCAATACAAAAGTTGACCGGGCATGACTTTCCCAATACAAAAGTTGACCGGGCATGACTTTCCCATTACAAATGTTCACCGGGCATGACTTTCCCAATACAAAAGTTCACCGGGCATGACTTTTCCCATACAAAAGTTCACCAGGCATGACTTTCCCAATACAAAAGTTCACCGGGCATGACTTTTCCCATACAAAAGTTCACCGCGCATGACTTTTCCCAGTACAAATGTTCACCGGGCATGACTTTCCCAATACAAAAGTTCACCGGGCATGACTTTCCCAATACAAGGGCATGACTTTCCCAATACAAAAGTTGACCGGGCATGACTTTCCCAATACAAAAGTTCACCGGGCATGACTTTTCCCATACAAAAGTTGACCGGGCATGACTTTCCCAGTACAAAAAGTTCACCGGGCATGACTTTCCCAATACAAAAGTTCACCGGGCATGACTTTCCCAATACAAAAGTTCACCGGGCATGACTTTCCCAATACAAAAGTTCACCGGGCTTGACTTTCCCAATACAAAAGTTCACCGGGCATGACTTTTCCCATACAAAAGTTCACCAGGCATGACTTTCCCAATACAAAAGTTCACCGGGCATGACTTTTCCCATACAAAAGTTCACCGGGCATGACTTTCCCAATACAAAAGTTCACCGGCATGACTTTCCCAATACAAAAGTTCACCGGGCATGACTTTCCCAGTACAAAAGATCACCGGGCATGACTTTCCCAATACAAAAGTTGACCGGGCATGACTTTCCCAATACAAAAGTTCACCGGGCATGACTTTCCCAGTACAAAAGTTCACCGGGCATGACTTTCCCAATACAAAAGTTGACCGGGCATGACTTTCCAATACAAAAGTTCACCGGGCATGACTTTCCCAGTAACATTTTCACCGGGCATGACTTTCCCAATACAAAAGTTCACCGGGCATGACTTTTCCATACAAAAGTTCACCGGGCATGACTTTCCCAATACAAAAGTTCACCGGGCATGACTTTTCCCATACAAAAGTTCACCGCGCATTGACTTTTCCCAGTACAAATGTTCACCGGGCATGACTTTCCCAATACAAAAGTTCACCGGGCATGACTTTCCCAATACAAAAGTTCACCGGGCATGACTTTCCCAATACAAAAGTTCACCGGGCATGACTTTCCCAATACAAGGGCATGACTTTCCCAATACAAAAGTTGACCGGGCATGACTTTCCCAATACAAAAGTTCACCGGGCATGACTTTCCCATACAAAAGTTCACCGGGCATGACCTTTTCCCATACAAAAGTTCACCGGGCATGACTTTTCCCATACAAAAGTTCACCGGGCATGACTTTCCCAGTACAAAAGATCACCGGGCATGACTTTTCCCATACAAAATTTGACCGGGCATGACTCTCCCAATACAAAAGTTCACCGGGCATGACTTTTCCCATACAAAAGTTGACCGGGCATGACTTTCCCAATACAAAAGTTGACCGGGCATGACTTTCCCAATACAAAAGTTCACCGGGCATGACTTTTCCCATACAAAAGTTCACCGGGCATGACTTTTCCCATACAAAAGTTCACCGGGCATGACTTTCCCAATACAAAAGTTGACCGGGCTTGACTTTCCCAATACAAAAGTTCACCGGGCATGACTTTCCCAATACAAAAGTTCACCCGGGCATGACTTCCCAATACAAAAGTTCACCGGGCATGACTTTCCCAGTACAAAAGTTCACCGGGCATGACTTTCCCAATACAAAAGTTCACCGGGCATGACTTTCCCAATACAAAAGTTCACCGGGCCTGACTTTTCCCATACAAAAGTTCACCGGGCATGACTTTCCCAATACAAAAGTTCACCGGGCATGACTTTTCCCATACAAAAGTTCACCGGGCATGACTTTCCCAATACAAAAGTTGACCGGGCATGACTTTCCCAGTACAAAACAAAAGATCACCGGGCATGACTTTTCCCATACAAAAGTTCACCGGGCATGACTTTTCCCATACAAAAGTTCACCGGGCATGACTTTCCCAATACAAAAGTTCACCGGGCATGACTTTCCCAATACAAAAGTTCACCGGGCATGACTTTCCCAGTACAAAAGATCACCGGGCATGACTTTCCCAATACAAAAGTTGACCGGGCATGACTTTCCCAATACAAAAGTTCACCGGGCATGACTTTCCCAGTACAAAAGTTCACCGGGCATGACTTTCCCAATACAAAAGTTGACCGGGCATGACTTTCCCAATACAAAAGTTCACCGGGCATGACTTTCCCAGTACAAAAGATCACCGGGCATGACTTTCCCAATACAAAAGTTCACCGGGCATGACTTTCCCAATACAAAAGTTCACCGGGCATGACTTTCCCAGTACAAATGTTCACCGGGCATGACTTTCCCAATACAAAAGTTCACCGGGCATGACTTTCCCAGTACAAAAGATCACCGGGCATGACTTTCCCAATACAAAAGTTGACCGGGCATGACTTTCCCAATACAAAAGTTCACCGGGCATGACTTTCCCAGTACAAAAGATCACCGGGTATGACTTTCCCAATACAAAAGTTCACCGGGCATGACTTTCCCAGTACAAAAGATCACCGGGCATGACTTTCCCAATACAAAAGTTGACCGGGCATGACTTTCCCAATACAAAAGTTCACCGGGCATGACTTTCCCAGTACAAAAGATCACCGGGCATGACTTTCCCAATACAAAAGTTCACCGGCATGACTTTCCAAATACAAAAGTTCACCGGGCATGACTTTCCCAATACAAAAGTTCACCGGGCATGACTTTCCCAATACAAGGGCATGACTTTCCCAATACAAAAGTTCACCGGGCATGACTTTCCCATACAAAAGTTCACCGGGCATGACTTTCCCAGTACAAAAATCACCGGGCATGACTTTCCCAGTACAAAAGATCACCGGGCATGACTTTCTTAATACAAAAGTTCACCGGGCATGACTTTCCCAATACAAAAGTTCACCGGGCATGACTTTCCCAGTACAAAAGATCACCGGGCATGACTTTCCCAATACAAAAGTTGACCGGGCATGACTTTCCCAATACAAAAGTTGACCGGACATGACTTTCCCAGTAAAATTTTCACAGGGCATGACTTTCCCAATACAAAAGTTCACCGGGCATGACTTTTCCCATACAAAAGTTCACCGGGCATGACTTTCCCAATACAAAAGTTCACCGGGCATGACTTTTCCCATACAAAAGTTCACCGCGCATGACTTTTCCCAGTACAAATGTTCACCGGGCATGACTTTACCAATACAAAAGTTCACCGGGCATGACTTTCCCAATACAAAAGTTCACCGGGCATGACTTTCCCAATACAAAAGTTCACCGGGCATGACTTTCCCAATACAAAAGTTCACCGGGCATGACTTTCCCAATACAAAAGTTCACCGGGCATGACTTTTCCCATACAAAAGTTCACCGGGCATGACTTTTCCCATACAAAAGTTCACCGGGCATGACTTTTCCCATACAAAAGTTCACCGGGCATGACTTTCCCAGTACAAAAGATCACCGGGCATGACTTTTCCCATACAAAATTTGACCGGGCATGACTCTCCCAATACAAAAGTTCACCGGGCATGACTTTTCCCATACAAAAGTTGACCGGGCATGACTTTCCCAATACAAAAGTTGACCGGGCATGACTTTCCCAATACAAAAGTTCACCGGGCATGACTTTTCCCATACAAAAGTTCACCGGGCATGACTTTTCCCATACAAAAGTTCACCGGGCATGACTTTCCCAATACAAAAGTTGACCGGGCTTGACTTTCCCAATACAAAAGTTCACCGGGCATGTCTTTCCCAATACAAAAGTTCACCGGGCATGACTTTCCCAATACAAAAGTTCACCGGGCATGACTTTCCCAGTACAAAAGTTCACCGGGCATGACTTTCCCAATACAAAAGTTCACCGGGCATGACTTTCCCAATACAAAAGTTCACCGGGCCTGACTTTTCCCATACAAAAGTTCACCGGGCATGACTTTCCCAATACAAAAGTTCACCGGGCATGACTTTTCCCATACAAAAGTTCACCGGGCATGACTTTCCCAATACAAAAGTTGACCGGGCATGACTTTCCCAGTACAAAAGATCACCGGGCATGACTTTTCCCATACAAAAGTTCACCGGCATGACTTTTCCCATACAAAAGTTCACCGGGCATGACTTTCCCAATACAAAAGTTCACCGGGCATGACTTTCCCAATACAAAAGTTCACCGGGCATGACTTTCCCAGTACAAAAGATCACCGGGCATGACTTCCCAATACAAAAGTTGACCGGGCATGACTTTCCCAATACAAAAGTTCACCGGGCATGACTTTCCCAGTACAAAAGTTCACCGGGCATGACTTTCCCAATACAAAAGTTGACCGGGCATGACTTTCCCAATACAAAAGTTCACCGGGCATGACTTTCCCAGTACAAAAGATCACCGGGCATGACTTTCCCAATACAAAAGTTCACCGGGCATGACTTTCCCAATACAAAAGTTCACCGGGCATGACTTTCCCAGTACAAATGTTCACCGGGCATGACTTTCCCAATACAAAAGTTCACCGGGCATGACTTTCCCAGTACAAAAGATCACCGGGCATGACTTTCCCAATACAAAAGTTGACCGGGCATGACTTTCCCAATACAAAAGTTCACCGGGCATGACTTTCCCAGTACAAAAGATCACCGGGTATGACTTTCCCAATACAAAAGTTCACCGGGGCATGACTTTCCCAGTACAAAAGATCACCGGGCATGACTTTCCCAATACAAAAGTTGACCGGGCATGACTTTCCCAATACAAAAGTTCACCGGGCATGACTTTCCCAGTACAAAAGATCACCGGGCATGACTTTCCCAATACAGAAGTTCACCGGGCATGACTTTCCCAATACAAAAGTTCACCGGGCATGACTTTCCCAATACAAAAGTTCACCGGGCATGACTTTCCCAATACAAAAGTTGACCGGGCATGACTTTCCCAATACAAAAGTTCACCGGGCATGACTTCCCATACAAAAGTTCACCGGGCATGACTTTCCCAGTACAAAAGATCACCGGGCATGACTTTCCCAGTACAAAAGATCACCGGGCATGACTTTCCCAGTACAAAAGATCACCGGGCATGACTTTCCCAATACAAAAGTTGACCGGGCATGACTTTCCCAATACAAAAGTTGACCGGGCATGACTTTCCCAGTACAAATGTTCACCGGGCATGACTTTCCCAATACAAAAGTTCACCGGGCATGACTTTTCCCATACAAAAGTTCACCGGGCATGACTTTCCCAATACAAAAGTTCACCGGGCATGACTTTTCCCATACAAAAGTTCACCGCGCATGACTTTTCCCAGTACAAATGTTCACCGGGCATGACTTTCCCAATACAAAAGTTCACCGGGCATGACTTTCCCAATACAAGGGCATGACTTTCCCAATACAAAAGTTGACCGGGCATGACTTTCCCAATACAAAAGTTCACCGGGCATGACTTTTCCCATACAAAAGTTGACCGGGCATGACTTTCCCAGTACAAAAGATCACCGGGCATGACTTTCCCAATACAAAAGTTCACCGGGCATGACTTTCCCAATACAAAAGTTCACCGGGCATGACTTTCCCAATACAAAAGTTCACCGGGCTTGACTTTCCCAATACAAAAGTTCACCGGGCATGACTTTCCCAATACAAAAGTTCACCGGGCATGACTTTCCCAATACAAAAGTTCACCGGGCATGACTTTCCCAGTACAAAAGTTCACCGGGCATGACTTTCCCAATACAAAAGTTCACCGGGCATGACTTTCCCAATACAAAAGTTCACCGGGCCTGACTTTTCCCATACAAAAGTTCACCGGGCATGACTTTCCCAATACAAAAGTTCACCGGGCATGACTTTTCCCATACAAAAGTTCACCGGGCATGACTTTCCCAATACAAAAGTTGACCGGTCATGACTTTCCCAGTACAAAAGATCACCGGGCATGACTTTTCCCATACAAAAGTTCACCGGGCATGACTTTTCCCATACAAAAGTTCACCGGGCATGACTTTCCCAATACAAAAGTTCACCGGGCATGACTTTCCCAATACAAAAGTTCACCGGGCATGACTTTCCCAGTACAAAAGATCACCGGGCATGACTTTCCCAATACAAAAGTTGACCGGGCATGACTTTCCCAATACAAAAGTTCACCGGGCATGACTTTCCCAGTACAAAAGTTCACCGGGCATGACTTTCCCAATACAAAAGTTGACCGGGCATGACTTTCCCAATACAAAAGTTCACCGGGCATGACTTTCCCAGTACAAAAGATCACCGGGCATGACTTTCCCAATACAAAAGTTCACCGGGCATGACTTTCCCAATACAAAAGTTCACCGGGCATGACTTTCCCAGTACAAATGTTCACCGGGCATGACTTTCCCAATACAAAAGTTCACCGGGCATGACTTTCCCAGTACAAAAGATCACCGGGCATGACTTTCCCAATACAAAAGTTGACCGGGCATGAGTTTCCCAGTACAAAAGATCACCGGGCATGACTTTCCCAATACAAAAGTTGACCGGGCATGACTTTCCCAATACAAAAGTTCACCGCGCATGACTTTCCCAGTACAAAAGATCACCGGGCATGACTTTTCCCATACAAAAGTTGACCGGGCATGACTTTCCCAATACAAAAGTTCACCGGGCATGACTTTCCCAGTACAAAAGTTCACCGGGCATGACTTTCCCAATACAAAAGTTGACCTGGCATGACTTTCCCAGTACAAAAGATCACCGGGCATGACTTTCCCAATACAAAAGTTCACCGGGCATGACTTTCCCAATACAAAAGTTCACCGGGCATGACTTTCCCAATACAAAAGTTCACCGGGCATGACTTTCCCAATACAAAAGTTGACCGGGCATGACTTTCCCAATACAAAAGTTCACCGGGCATGACTTTCCCATACAAAGTTCACCGGGCATGACTTTCCCAGTACAAAAGATCACCGGGCATGACTTTCCCAGTACAAAAGATCACCGGGCATGACTTTCTTAATACAAAAGTTCACCGGGCATGACTTTCCCAATACAAAAGTTCACCGGGCATGACTTTCCCAGTACAAAAGATCACCGGGCATGACTTTCCCAATACAAAAGTTGACCGGGCATGACTTTCCCAATACAAAAGTTGACCGGACATGACTTTCCCAGTAAAATTTTCACCGGGCATGACTTTCCCTATACAAAAGTTCACCGGGCATGACTTTTCCCCATACAAAAGTTCACCGGGCATGACTTTCCCAATACAAAAGTTCACCGGGCATGACTTTTCCCATACAAAAGTTCACCGCGCATGACTTTTCCCAGTACAAATGTTCACCGGGCATGACTTTCCCAATACAAAAGTTCACCGGGCATGACTTTCCCAATACAAAAGTTCACCGGGCATGACTTTCCCAATACAAAAGTTCACCGGGCATGACTTTCCCAATACAAAAGTTCACCGGGCATGACTTTCCCAATACAAGGGCATGACTTTCCCAATACAAAAGTTGACCGGGCATGACTTTCCCAATACAAAAGTTCACCGGGCATGACTTTTCCATACAAAAGTTCACCGGGCATGACTTTTCCCATACAAAAGTTCACCGGGCATGACTTTTCCCATACAAAAGTTCACCGGGCATGACTTTCCCAGTACAAAAGATCACCGGGCATGACTTTTCCCATACAAAATTTGACCGGGCATGACTCTCCCAATACAAAAGTTCACCGGGCATGACTTTTCCCATACAAAAGTTGACCGGGCATGACTTTCCCAATACAAAAGTTGACCGGGCATGACTTTCCCAATACAAAAGTTCACCGGGCATGACTTTTCCCATACAAAAGTTCACCGGGCATGACTTTCCCAATACAAAAGATCACCGGGCATGACTTTCCCAATACAAAAGTTCACCGGGCATGACTTTCCCAATACAAAAGTTCACCGGGCATGACTTTCCCAATACAAAAGTTCACCGGGCATGACTTTTCCATACAAAAGTTCAGCGGGCATGACTTTTCCCATACAAAAGTTCACCGGGCATGACTTTCCCAATACAAAAGTTCACCGGGCATGACTTTTCCCATACAAAAGTTCACCGGGCATGACTTTCCCAATACAAAAGTTCAGCGGGTATGACTTTTCCCATACAAAAGTTCACCGGGCATGACTTTCCCAATACAAAAGTTCACCGGGCATGACTTTTCCCATACAAAAGTTCACCGGGCATGACTTTCCCAATACAAAAGTTCACCGGGCATGACTTTCCCAATACAAAAGTTCACCGGGCATGACTTTCCCAATACAAAAGTTCACCGGGCATGACTTTTCCCATACAAAAGTTCACCGGGCATGACTATCCCAATACAAAAGTTCACCGGGCATGACTTTCCCAATACAAAAGTTCACCGGGCATGACTTTCCCAATACAAAAGTTCACCGGGCATGACTTTCCCAATACAAAAGTTCACCGGGCATGACTTTTCCCATACAAAAGTTCACCGGGCATGACTTTTCCCATACAAAAGTTCACCGGGCATGAATTTTCCCATACAAAAGTTCACCAGACATGACTTTCCCAGTACAAAAGATCACCGGGCATGACTTTCCCAGTACAAAAGATCACCGGGCATGACTTTCCCCATACAAAAGTTCACCGGCATGACTTTCCCAATACAAAAGTTGACCGGGCATGACTTTCCCAATACAAAAGTTCACCGGGCATGACTTTTCCCATACAAAAGTTGACCGGGCATGACTTCCCCAATACAAAAATTCACCGGGCATGACTTTCCCAATACAAAAGTTCACCGGGCATGACTTTCCCAACACAAAAGTTCACCGGTCATGACTTTCCCAATACAAAAGTTCACCGGGCATGACTTTCCCAATACAAAAGTTCACCGGGCATGACTTTCCCAGTACAAAAGTTGACCGGGCATGACTTTCCCAATACAAAAGTTCACCGGGCATGACTTTTCCCATACAAAAGTTGACCGGGCATGACTTTCCCAATACAAAAGTTCACCGGGCATGACTTTCCCAATACAAAAGTTCACCGGGCATGACTTTCCCAATACAAAAGTTCACCGGGCATGACTTTCCCAATACAAAAGTTCACCGGGCATGACTTTCCCAATACAAGAGTTCACCGGGCATGACTTTCCCAGTACAAAAGTTCACCGGGCATGACTTTCCCAGTACAAAAGTTCACCGGGCATGACTTTTCCCATACAAAAGTTCACCGGGCATGACTTTCCCAATACAAAAGTTCACCGGGCATGACTTTCCCAGTACAAAAGATCACCGGGCATGACTTTTCCCAGTACAAAAGTTCACCGGGCTTGACTTTCCCAATACAAAAGTTCACCGGGCATGACTTTCCCAATACAAGGGCATGACTTTCCCAATACAAAAGTTGACCGGGCATGACTTTCCCAATACAAAAGTTCACCGGGCATGACTTTCCCAATACAAAAGTTCACCGGGCATGACTTTCCCAGTACAAAAGATCACCGGGCATGACTTTCCCAGTACAAAAGTTCACCGGGCATGACTTTCCCAATACAAAAGTTCACCGGGCATGACTTTTCCCATACAAAAGTTGACCGGGCATGACTTTTCCCATACAAAAGTTGACCGGGCATGACTTTCCCAATACAAAAGTTGACCGGGCATGACTTTCCCAATACCAAAGTTCACCGGGCATGACTTTTCCCATACAAAAGTTCACCGGGCATGACTTTTCCCATACAAATGTTCACCGGGCATGACTTTCCCAATACAAAAGTTCACCGGGCATGACTTTCCCAATACCAAAGTTCACCGGGCATGACTTTTCCCATACAAAATTTCACCGGGCATGACTTTTCCCATACAAATGTTCACCGGGCATGACTTTCCCAATACAAAAGTTCACCGGGCATGACTTTTCCCATACAAATGTTCACCGGGCATGACTTTCCCAATACAAAAGTTCACCGGGCATGACTTTCCCAATACAAAAGTTGACCGTGCATGACTTTCCCAATACAAAAGTTCACCGGGCATGACTTTTCCCATACAAAAGTTCACCGGGCATGACTTTTCCCATACAAATGTTCACCTGGCATGACTTTCCCAATACAAAAGTTCACCGGGCATGACTTTTCCCATACAAAAGTTCAACGGGCATGACTTTCCAAATACAAAAGTTCACCGGGCATGACTTTCCCAGTACAAAAGTTCACCGGGCATGACTTTCCCAATACAAAAGTTCACCGGGCATGAATTTCCCAATACAAAAGTTCACCGGGCATGATTTTTCCCATACAAAAGTTCACCGGGCATGACTTTTCCCATACAAAAGTTCACCGGGCATGACTTTTCCCATACAAAAGTTCACCGGGCATGACTTTTCCCATACAAAAGTTCACCGGGCATGACTTTCCCAGTACAAAAGATCACCGGGCATGACTTTTCCCATACAAAAGTTGACCGGGCATGACTTTCCCAATACAAAAGTTCACCGGGCATGACTTTTCCCATACAAAAGTTGACCGGGCATGACTTTCCCAATACAAAAGTTGACCGGGCATGACTTTCCCAATACAAAAGTACAAAAGTTCACCGGGCATGACTTTCCCAATACAAAAGTTCACCGGGCATGACTTTTCCCATACAAAAGTTCACCGGTCATGACTTTCCCAGTACAAAAGATCACCGGGCATGACTTTCCCAGTACAAAAGTTGACCGGGCATGACTTTCCCAATACAAAAGTTCACCGGGCATGACTTTTCCCATACAAAAGTTCACCGGGCATGACTTTCCCAATACAAAAGTTCACCGGGCATGACTTTCCCAATACAAGGGCATGACTTTCCCAATACAAAAGTTGACCGAGCATGACTTTCCCAATACAAAAGTTCACCGGGCATGACTTTTCCCATACAAAAGTTCACCGGGCATGACTTTTCCCATACAAAAGATCACCGGGCATGACTTTTCCCATACAAAAGTTCACCGGGCATGACTTTCCCAGTACAAAAGATCACCGGGCATGACTTTTCCCATACAAAAGTTCACCGGGCATGACTTTCCCAATACAAAAGTTGACCGGGCATGACTTTCCCAATACAAAAGTTCACCGGGAATGACTTTTCCCATACAAAAGTTGACCGGGCATGACTTTCCCAATACAAAAGTTGACCGGGCATGACTTTCCCAATACAAAAGTTCACCGGGCATGACTTTTCTCATACAAAAGTTCACCGGGCATGACTTTTCCCATACAAAAGTTCACCGGGCATGACTTTCCCAATACAAAAGTTCACCGGGCATGACTTTCCCAATACAAAAGTTGACCGGGCATGACTTTCCCAATACAAAAGTTCACCGGCATGACTTTCCCAATACAAAAGTTCACCGGGCATGACTTTCCCAATACAAAAGTTCACCGGGCATGACTTTCCCAATACAAAAGTTCACCGGGCATGACTTTCCCAATACAAAAGTTCACCGGGCATGACTTTCCCAGTACAAAAGTTCACCGGGCATGACTTTCCCAATACAAAAGTTCACCGGGCATGAATTTCCCAATACAAAAGTTCACCGGGCATGACTTTCCCAGTACAAAAGATCACCGGGCATGACTTTCCCAATACAAAAGTTGACCGGGCATGACTTTCCCAATACAAAAGTTCACCGGGCATGACTTTTCCCATACAAAAGTTCACCGGGCATGACTTTTCCCATACAAAAGTTCACCGGGCATGAATTTTCCCATACAAAAGTTCACCAGGCATGACTTTCCCAGTACAAAAGATCACCGGGCATGACTTTCCCAGTACAAAAGATCACCGGGCATGACTTTCCCCATACAAAAGTTCACCGGGCATGACTTTCCCAATACAAAAGTTGACCGGGCATGACTTTCCCAATACAAAAGTTCACCGGGCATGACTTTTCCCATACAAAAGTTGACCGGGCATGACTTCCCCAATACAAAAGTTCACCGGGCATGACTTTCCCAATACAAAAGTTCACCGGGCATGACTTTCCCAACACAAAAGTTCACCGGGCATGACTTTCCCAATACAAAAGTTCACCGGGCATGACTTTCCCAATACAAAAGTTCACCGGGCATGACTTTCCCAGTACAAAAGTTGACCGGGCATGACTTTCCCAATACAAAAGTTCACCGGGCATGACTTTTCCCATACAAAAGTTGACCGGGCATGACTTTCCCAATACAAAAGTTCACCGGGCATGACTTTCCCAGTACAAAAGTTCACCGGGCATGACTTTCCCAGTACAAAAGTTCACCGGGCATGACTTTTCCCATACAAAAGTTCACCGGGCATGTCTTTCCCAATACAAAAGTTCACCGGGCATGACTTTCCCAGTACAAAAGATCACCGGGCATGACTTTTCCCAGTACAAAAGTTCACCGGGCATGACTTTCCCAATACAAAAGTTCACCGGGCATGACTTTCCCAATACAAGGGCATGACTTTCCCAATACAAAAGTTGACCGGGCATGACTTTCCCAATACAAAAGTTCACCGGGCATGACTTTCCCAATACAAAAGTTCACCGGGCATGACTTTCCCAGTACAAAAGATCACCGGGCATGACTTTCCCAGTACAAAAGTTCACCGGGCATGACTTTCCCAATACAAAAGTTCACCGGGCATGACTTTTCCCATACAAAAGTTGACCGGGCATGACTTTTCCCATACAAAAGTTCACCGGGCATGACTTTCCCAATACAAAAGTTGACCGGGCATGACTTTCCCAATACCAAAGTTCACCGGGCATGACTTTTCCCATACAAAAGTTCACCGGGCATGACTTTTCCCATACAAATGTTCACCGGGCATGACTTTCCCAATACAAAAGTTCACCGGGCATGACTTTCCCAATACCAAAGTTCACCGGGCATGACTTTTCCCATACAAAATTTCACCGGGCATGACTTTTCCCATACAAATGTTCACCGGGCATGACTTTCCCAATACAAAAGTTCACCGGGCATGACTTTTCCCATACAAATGTTCACCGGGCATGACTTTCCCAATACAAAAGTTCACCGGGCATGACTTTCCCAATACAAAAGTTCACCGGGCATGACTTTCCCAATACAAAAGTTCACCGGGCATGACTTTTCCCATACAAAAGTTCACCGGGCATGACTTTTCCCATACAAATGTTCACCGGGCATGACTTTCCCAATACAAAAGTTCACCGGGCATGACTTTTCCCATACAAAAGTTCACCGGGCATGACTTTCCCAATACAAAAGTTCACCGGGCATGACTTTCCCAGTACAAAAGTTCACCGGGCATGACTTTCCCAATACAAAAGTTCACCGGGCATGAATTTCCCAATACAAAAGTTCACCGGGCATGACTTTTCCCATACAAAAGTTCACCGGGCATGACTTTCCCAGTACAAAAGATCACCGGGCATGACTTTTCCCATACAAAAGTTCACCGGGCATGACTTTCCCAGTACAAAAGATCACCGGGCATGACTTTCCCAGTACAAAAGTTCACCGGGCATGACTTTCCCAATACAAAAGTTCACCGGGCATGAATTTCCCAAAACAAAAGTTCACCGGGCATGACTTTTCCCATACAAAATTCACCGGGCATGACTTTCCCAGTACAAAAGTTCACCGGGCATGACTTTCCCAGTACAAAAGTTGACCGGGCATGACTTTCCCAATACAAAAGTTCACCGGGCATGACTTTTCCCATACAAAAGTTCACCGGGCATGACTTTCCCAATACAAAAGTTCACCGGGCATGACTTTCCCAATACAAGGGCATGACTTTCCCAATACAAAAGTTGACCGGGCATGACTTTCCCAATACAAAAGTTCACCGGGCATGACTTTTCCCATACAAAAGTTCACCGGGCATGACTTTTTCCATACAAAAGTTCACCGGGCATGACTTTTCCCATACAAAAGTTCACCGGGCATGACTTTCCCAGTACAAAAGATCACCGGGCATGACTTTTCCCATACAAAAGTTGACCGGGCATGACTTTCCCAATACAAAAGTTCACCGGGCATGACTTTTCCCATACAAAAGTTGACCGGGCATGACTTTCCCAATACAAAAGTTGACCGGGCATGACTTTCCCAATACAAAAGTTCACCGGGCATGACTTTTCCCATACAAAAGTTCACCGGGCATGACTTTTCCCATACAAAAGTTCACCGGGCATGACTTTCCCAATACAAAAGTTGACCGGGCATGACTTTCCCAATACAAAAGTTCACCGGGCATGACTTTTCCCATACAAAAGTTCACCGGGCATGACTTTCCCAGTACAAAAGATCACCGGGCATGACTTTCCCAATACAAAAGATCACCGGGCATGACTTTCCCAATACAAAAGTTGACCGGGCATGACTTTACCAATACAAAAGTTCACCGGGCATGACTTTCCCAATACAAAAGTTCACCGGGCATGACTTTCCCATGCAAAAGTTCACCGGGCATGACTTTCCCAGTACAAAAGATCACCGGGCATGACTTTCCCAGTACAAAAGTTTACCGGGCATGACTTTCCCAGTACAAAAGTTCACCGGGCATGACTTTCCCAATACAAAAGTTCACCGGGCTTGACTTTCCCAATACAAAAGTTCACCGGGCATGACTTTCCCAATACAAAAGTTCACCGGGCATGACTTTCCCAATACAAAAGATCACCGGGCATGACTTTCCCAATACAAAAGTTGACCGGGCATGACTTTCCCAATACAAAAGTTGACCGGGCATGACTTTCCCAATACAAAAGTTCACCGGGCATGACTTTCCCAGTACAAAAGTTCACCGGGCATGACTTTCCCAATACAAAAGTTCACCGGGCATGACTTTCCCAGTACAAAAGATCACCGGGCATGACTTTCCCAATACAAAAGTTGACCGGGCATGACTTTCCCAATACAAAAGTTCACCGGGCATGACTTTCCCAATACAAGGGCATGATTTTCCCAATACAAAAGTTGACCGGGCATGACTTTCCCAATACAAAAGTTCACCGGGCATGACTTTCCCAATACAAGGGCATGACTTTCCCAATACAAAAGTTCACCGGGCATGACTTTCCCAGTACAAAAGATCACCGGGCATGACTTTCCCAGTACAAAAGTTCACCGGGCATGACTTTTCCCATACAAAAGTTGACCGGGCATGACTTTCCCAGTACAAAAGATCACCGGGCATGACTTTCCCAATACAAAAGTTCACCGGGCATGACTTTCCCAATACAAAAGTTCACCGGGCATGACTTTCCTAATACAAAAGTTCACCGGGCATGACTTTCCTAATACAAAAGTTCACCGGGCATGACTTTCCCAGTACAAAAGATCACCGGGCATGACTTTCCCAGTACAAAAGATCACCGGGCATGACTTTCCCCATACAAAAGTTCACCGGGCATGACTTTCCCAATACAAAAGTTGACCGGGCATGACTTTCCCAATACAAAAGTTCACCGGGCATGACTTTTCCCATACAAAAGTTGACCGGGCATGACTTCCCCAATACAAAAGTTCACCGGGCATGACTTTCCCAATACAAAAGTTCACCGGGCATGACTTTCCCAACACAAACGTTCACCGGGCATGACTTTCCCAATACAAAAGTTCACCGGGCATGACTTTCCCAATACAAAAGTTCACCGGGCATGACTTTCCCAGTACAAAAGTTGACCGGGCATGACTTTCCCAATACAAAAGTTCACCGGGCATGACTTTTCCCATACAAAAGTTGACCGGGCATGACTTTCCCAATACAAAAGTTCACCGGGCATGACTTTCCCAATACAAAAGTTCACCGGGCATGACTTTCCCAATACAAAAGTTCACCGGGCATGACTTTCCCAATACAAAAGTTCACCGGGCATGACTTTCCCAATACAAGAGTTCACCGGGCATGACTTTCCCAGTACAAAAGTTCACCGGGCATGACTTTCCCAGTACAAAAGTTCACCGGGCATGACTTTTCCCATACAAAAGTTCACCGGGCATGACTTTCCCAATACAAAAGTTCACCGGGCATGACTTTCCCAGTACAAAAGATCACCGGGCATGACTTTTCCCAGTACAAAAGTTCACCGGGCATGACTTTCCCAATACAAAAGTTCACCGGGCATGACTTTCCCAATACAAGGGCATGACTTTCCCAATACAAAAGTTGACCGGGCATGACTTTCCCAATACAAAAGTTCACCGGGCATGACTTTCCCAATACAAAAGTTCACCGGGCATGACTTTCCCAGTACAAAAGATCACCGGGCATGACTTTCCCAGTACAAAAGTTCACCGGGCATGACTTTCCCAATACAAAAGTTCACCGGGCATGACTTTTCCCATACAAAAGTTGACCGGGCATGACTTTTCCCATACAAAAGTTCACCGGGCATGACTTTCCCAATACAAAAGTTGACCGGGCATGACTTTCCCAATACCAAAGTTCACCGGGCATGACTTTTCCCATACAAAAGTTCACCGGGCATGACTTTTCCCATACAAATGTTCACCGGGCATGACTTTCCCAATACAAAAGTTCACCGGGCATGACTTTCCCAATACCAAAGTTCACCGGGCATGACTTTTCCCATACAAAATTTCACCGGGCATGACTTTTCCCATACAAATGTTCACCGGGCATGACTTTCCCAATACAAAAGTTCACCGGGCATGACTTTTCCCATACAAATGTTCACCGGGCATGACTTTCCCAATACAAAAGTTCACCGGGCATGACTTTCCCAATACAAAAGTTGACCGGGCATGACTTTCCCAATACAAAAGTTCACCGGGCATGATTTTCCCATACAAAAGTTCACCGGGCATGACTTTTCCCATACAAATGTTCACCGGGCATGACTTTCCCAATACAAAAGTTCACCGGGCATGACTTTTCCCATACAAAAGTTCACCGGACATGACTTTCCCAATACAAAAGTTCACCGGGCATGACTTTTCCCATACAAAAGTTCACCGGGCATGACTTTTCCCATACAAAAGTTCACCGGGCATGACTTTTCCCATACAAAAGTTCACCGGGCATGACTTTTCCCATACAAAAGTTCACCGGGCATAACTTTCCCAGTACAAAAGATCACCGGGCATGACTTTTCCCATACAAAAGTTGACCGGGCATGACTTTCCCAATACAAAAGTTCACCGGGCATGACTTTTCCCATACAAAAGTTGACCGGGCATGACTTTCCCAATACAAAAGTTCACCGGGCATGACTTTCCCAGTACAAAAGTTCACCGGGCATGACTTTCCCAATACAAAAGTTCACCGGGCATGACTTTTCCCATACAAAAGTTCACCGGGCATGACTTTTCCCATACAAAAGTTCACCGGGCATGACTTTTCCCATACAAAAGTTCACCGGGCATGACTTTTCCCATACAAAAGTTCACCGGGCATGACTTTCCCAGTACAAAAGATCACCGGGCATGACTTTTCCCATACAAAAGTTGACCGGGCATGACTTTCCCAATACAAAAGTTCACCGGGCATGACTTTTCCCATACAAAAGTTGACCGGGCATGACTTTCCCAATACAAAAGTTGACCGGGCATGACTTTCCCAATACAAAAGTACAAAAGTTCACCGGGCATGACTTTCCCAATACAAAAGTTCACCGGGCATGACTTTTCCCATACAAAAGTTCACCGGGCATGACTTTCCCAGTACAAAAGATCACCGGGCATGACTTTCCCAGTACAAAAGTTGACCGGGCATGACTTTCCCAATACAAAAGTTCACCGGGCATGACTTTTCCCATACAAAAGTTCACCGGGCATGACTTTCCCAATACAAAAGTTCACCGGGCATGACTTTCCCAATACAAGGGCATGACTTTCCCAATACAAAAGTTGACCGGGCATGACTTTCCCAATACAAAAGTTCACCGGGCATGACTTTTCCCATACAAAAGTTCACCGGGCATGACTTTTCCCATACAAAAGATCACCGGGCATGACTTTTCCCATACAAAAGTTCACCGGGCATGACTTTCCCAGTACAAAAGATCACCGGGCATGACTTTTCCCATACAAAAGTTCACCGGGCATGACTTTCCCAATACAAAAGTTGACCGGGCATGACTTTCCCAATACAAAAGTTCACCGGGAATGACTTTTCCCATACAAAAGTTGACCGGGCATGACTTTTCCAATACAAAAGTTGACCGGGCATGACTTTCCCAATACAAAAGTTCACCGGGCATGACTTTTCTCATACAAAAGTTCACCGGGCATGACTTTTCCCATACAAAAGTTCACCGGGCATGACTTTCCCAATACAAAAGTTCACCGGGCATGACTTTCCCAATACAAAAGTTGACCGGGCATGACTTTCCCAATACAAAAGTTCACCGGCATGACTTTCCCAATACAAAAGTTCACCGGGCATGACTTTCCCAATACAAAAGTTCACCGGGCATGACTTTCCCAATACAAAAGTTCACCGGGCATGACTTTCCCAGTACAAAAGTTCACCGGGCATGACTTTCCCAATACAAAAGTTCACCGGGCATGAATTTCCCAATACAAAAGTTCACCGGGCATGACTTTCCCAGTACAAAAGATCACCGGGCATGACTTTCCCAATACAAAAGTTGACCGGGCATGACTTTCCCAATACAAAAGTTCACCGGGCATGACTTTTCCCATACAAAAGTTCACCGGGCATGACTTTTCCCATACAAAAGTTCACCGGGCATGAATTTTCCCATACAAAAGTTCACCAGGCATGACTTTCCCAGTACAAAAGATCACCGGGCATGACTTTCCCAGTACAAAAGATCACCGGGCATGACTTTCCCCATACAAAAGTTCACCGGGCATGACTTTCCCAATACAAAAGTTGACCGGGCATGACTTTCCCAATACAAAAGTTCACCGGGCATGACTTTTCCCATACAAAAGTTGACCGGGCATGACTTCCCCAATACAAAAGTTCACCGGGCATGACTTTCCCAATACACAAGTTCACCGGGCATGACTTTCCCAACACAAAAGTTCACCGGGCATGACTTTCCCAATACAAAAGTTCACCGGGCATGACTTTCCCAATACAAAAGTTCACCGGGCATGACTTTCCCAGTACAAAAGTTGACCGGGCATGACTTTCCCAATACAAAAGTTGACCGGGCATGACTTTTCCCATACAAAAGTTGACCGGGCATGACTTTCCCAATACAAAAGTTCACCGGGCATGACTTTCCCAGTACAAAAGTTCACCGGGCATGACTTTCCCAGTACAAAAGTTCACCGGGCATGACTTTTCCCATACAAAAGTTCACCGGGCATGACTTTCCCAATACAAAAGTTCACCGGGCATGACTTTCCCAGTACAAAAGATCACCGGGCATGACTTTTCCCAGTACAAAAGTTCACCGGGCATGACTTTCCCAATACAAGGGCATGACTTTCCCAATACAAAAGTTGACCGGGCATGACTTTCCCAATACAAAAGTTCACCGGGCATGACTTTCCCAATACAAAAGTTCACCGGGCATGACTTTCCCAGTACAAAAGATCACCGGGCATGACTTTCCCAGTACAAAAGTTCACCGGGCATGACTTTCCCAATACAAAAGTTCACCGGGCATGACTTTTCCCATACAAAAGTTGACCGGGCATGACTTTTCCCATACAAAAGTTCACCGGGCATGACTTTCCCAATACAAAAGTTGACTGGGCATGACTTTCCCAATACCAAAGTTCACCGGGCATGACTTTTCCCATACAAAAGTTCACCGGGCATGACTTTTCCCATACAAATGTTCACCGGGCATGACTTTCCCAATACAAAAGTTCACCGGGCATGACTTTCCCAATACCAAAGTTCACCGGGCATGACTTTTCCCATACAAAATTTCACCGGGCATGACTTTTCCCATACAAATGTTCACCGGGCATGACTTTCCCAATACAAAAGTTCACCGGGCATGACTTTTCCCCATACAAATGTTCACCGGGCATGACTTTCCCAATACAAAAGTTCACCGGGCATGACTTTCCCAATACAAAAGTTCACCGGGCATGACTTTCCCAATACAAAAGTTCACCGGGCATGACTTTTCCCATACAAAAGTTCACCGGGCATGACTTTTCCCATACAAATGTTCACCGGGCATGACTTTCCCAATACAAAAGTTCACCGGGCATGACTTTTCCCATACAAAAGTTCACCGGGCATGACTTTCCCAATACAAAAGTTCACCGGGCATGACTTTTCCCATACAAATGTTCACCGGGCATGACTTTCCCAATACAAAAGTTCACCGGGCATGACTTTTCCCATACAAAAGTTCACCGGGCATGACTTTTCCCATACAAAAGTTGACCGGGCATGACTTTTCCCATACAAAAGTTCACCGGGCATGACTTTCCCAGTACAAAAGTTCACCGGGCATGACTTTTCCCATACAAAAGTTCACCGGGCATGACTTTTCCCATACAAAAGTTCACCGGGCATGACTTTTCCCACACGCAGAAAAATTTATGTTAGAAATATATTTGGATCCAAACAAATATATGTTTGGGACCGGTTGCAAACAAATATATGTTTGGATCCAAACATAATATGTTTGGGTCCAAACAAATATATGTTTGCAACATTTTGTAACATATCTCAATTTAATATGTTTGGGTAAAACATACTTTTTATGTTAGAACATTTTTTTCATGGGTGGAGAGAGGATGTTTGTCAACGAGAGTAATAACAGTGCTCTCGCGGCTGTGGAATGCTGCTTTATAATAAAGAGTTGTGTGTATTGTATAATAGAAGACGTAGAAGCGAAGAAGGGGGCTTTGGTGGCATGTATGCGTCAAACTCGTGTGTTTCTTGTTTTGTTGTTGTTAACCAACGAAGAAGAAAAGAAGAAATGATATGAATTATATTTTTTTCTTTCTTCAGTGTTTTAGTTGCCTTTGTAGAATCAAGACGGTAAAGTGAGTGAATAAATCAGTGCTTTGTGTTTTCTTACAGAAATTGTGTTTTTAGTAAATTAAATTCCCAATAGATTTTATAATTGAATCGGAAAGTTGAATGGAATTATTTTATTGGACAAGGAAGAAATCGCATTTAATATTGGTAATTACATACATACTTATGTATATTTGAAATATGGCATATCCATATTTATTTATTACATTACATAATCATTTGATTCTAGATGCCGATTCCCCGCTGATGATTTCAACTAAGAGGACAATTTGTTTTATTTCACAACTAAGGAGAAGCGTTCAACTACGTTTCTATATATTTTTCCTTTTTAAAAGTGTGACTACAAATTATTTCAATCAGTTTTTCTTTTATTAAAGTGTGTTAAGTATTTCTTTGGAATTTTGTATGTACCTATGTGTTTGTTGTTCTTTTGCCTTTTAATAAAAAACCACAACATTTGTATGTATACTATAGAGATAGCCAGTGAGCTCTTACTGAGAGCAAGTGAGCACACATTTTAAAGTGTTTTACATTGAATTTTACGCTCCCTTGCTCTCAGTAAGCGCCCACTGGTGCATGTGTTTGTTTTTTTTTTGTGCCTTTTGGGTTTGTATTTTTTTGCACCCAAACATATAAAATATTTGCACCCAAACATAAAATTGTTTCCACCCAAACATATCTTTGTTTGCACCCAAACATAAATATCTTTGCACCCAAACATATATATGTTTGCACCCAAACATATATTTGTTTCCACCCAAACATATATATGTTTGCAGACCCAAACATATATTATGTTTGGGACTGTTGCAAACATATATATGTTTGCTGCAAAATATGTTTGGGACATATGTTAGAGAGGCCGATTTTTTTTTTTGCGTGCATACAAAAGATAACCGGGCATGACTTTCCCAGTACAAAAGTTCACCGGGCATGACTTTCCCAATACAAAAGTTCACCGGGCATGACTTTTCCCATACAAAAGTTCACCGGGCATGACTTTTCCCATACAAAAGTTCACCGGGCATGAATTTTCCCATACAAAAGTTCACCAGGCATGACTTTCCCAGTACAAAAGATCACCGGGCATGACTTTCCCAGTACAAAAGATCACCGGGCATGACTTTCCCCATACAAAAGTTCACCGGGCATGACTTTCCCAATACAAAAGTTGACCGGGCATGACTTTCCCAATACAAAAGTTCACCGGGCATGACTTTTCCCATACAAAAGTTGACCGGGCATGACTTCCCCAATACAAAAGTTCACCGGGCATGACTTTCCCAATACAAAAGTTCACCGGGCATGACTTTTCCCATACAAAAGTTCACCGGGCATGACTTTTCCCATATAAAAGTTCACCGGGCATGACTTTCCCAGTACAAAAGATCACCGGGCATGACTTTTCCCATACAAAAGTTGACCGGGCATGACTTTCCCAATACAAAAGTTCACCGGGCATGACTTTTCCCATACAAAAGTTGACCGGGCATGACTTTCCCAATACAAAAGTTGACCGGGCATGACTTTCCCAGTACAAAAGATCACCGGGCATGACTTTCCCAGTACAAAAGTTCACCGGGCATGACTTTTCCCATACAAAAGTTCACCGGGCATGACTTTCCCAGTACAAAAGATCACCGGGCATGACTTTCCCAATACAAAAGTTCACCGGGCATGACTTTCCCAATACAAAAGTTCACCGGGCATGACTTTCCTAATACAAAAGTTCACCGGGCATGACTTTCCTAATACAAAAGTTCACCGGGCATGACTTTCCCAGTACAAAAGTTCACCGGGCATTACTTTCCCAGTACAAAAGTTCACCGGGCATGACTTTTCCCATACAAGAGTTCACCGGGCATGACTTTCCCAATACAAAAGTTGACCGGGCATGACTTTCCCAATACAAAAGTTCACCGGGCATGACTTTTCCCATACAAAAGTTCACCGGGCATGACTTTTCCCATACAAAAGTTCACCGGGCATGACTTTCCCAATACAAAAGTTGACCGGGCATGACTTTCCCAATACAAAAGTTCACCGGGCATGACTTTTCCCATACAAAAGTTCACCGGGCATGACTTTCCCAGTACAAAAGATCACCGGGCATGACTTTCCCAATACAAAAGATCACCGGGCATGACTTTCCCAATACAAAAGTTGACCGGGCATGACTTTACCAATACAAAAGTTCACCGGGCATGACTTTCCCAATACAAAAGTTCACCGGGCATGACTTTCCCATACAAAAGTTCACCGGGCATGACTTTCCCAGTACAAAAGATCACCGGGCATGACTTTCCCAGTACAAAAGTTCACCGGGCATGACTTTCCCAGTACAAAAGTTCACCGGGCATGACTTTCCCAATACAAAAGTTCACCGGGCTTGACTTTCCCAATACAAAAGTTCACCGGGCATGACTTTCCCAATACAAAAGTTCACCGGGCATGACTTTCCCAATACAAAAGATCACCGGGCATGACTTTCCCAATACAAAAGTTGACCGGGCATGACTTTCCCAATACAAAAGTTGACCGGGCATGACTTTCCCAATACAAAAGTTCACCGGGCATGACTTTCCCAGTACAAAAGTTCACCGGGCATGACTTTCCTAATACAAAAGTTCACCGGGCATGACTTTCCCAGTACAAAAGATCACCGGGCATGACTTTCCCAATACAAAAGTTGACCGGGCATGACTTTCCCAATACAAAAGTTCACCGGGCATGACTTTCCCAATACAAGGGCATGATTTTCCCAATACAAAAGTTGACCGGGCATGACTTTCCTAATACAAAAGTTCACCGGGCATGACTTTCCCAATACAAGGGCATGACTTTCCCAATACAAAAGTTGACCGGGCATGACTTTCCCAATACAAAAGTTCACCGGGCATGACTTTCCCAGTACAAAAGATCACCGGGCATGACTTTCCCAGTACAAAAGTTCACCGGGCATGACTTTTCCCATACAAAAGTTGACCGGGCATGACTTTCCCAGTACAAAAGATCACCGGGCATGACTTTCCCAATACAAAAGTTCACCGGGCATGACTTTCCCAATACAAAAGTTCACCGGGCATGACTTTCCTAATACAAAAGTTCACCGGGCATGACTTTCCTAATACAAAAGTTCACCGGGCATGACTTTCCCAGTACAAAAGTTCACCGGGCATGACTTTCCCAGTACAAAAGTTCACCGGGCATGACTTTTCCCATACAAAAGTTCACCGGGCATGACTTTCCCAATACAAAAGTTGACCGGGCATGACTTTTCCCATACAAAAGTTCACCGGGCATGACTTTTCCCATACAAAAGTTGACCGGGCATGACTTTCCCAATACAAAAGTTGACCGGGCATGACTTTCCCAATACAAAAGTTCACCGGGCATGACTTTTCCCATACAAAAGTTCACGGGCATGACTTTTCCCATATAAAAGTTCACCGGGCATGACTTTCCCAGTACAAAAGATCACCGGGAATGACTTTTCCCATACAAAAGTTGACCGGGCATGACTTTCCCAATACAAAAGTTCACCGGGCATGACTTTTCCCATACAAAAGTTGACCGGGCATGACTTTCCCAATACAAAAGTTGACCGGGCATGACTTTCCCAGTACAAAAGATCACCGGGCATGACTTTCCCAGTACAAAAGTTCACCGGGCATGACTTTTCCCATACAAAAGTTCACCGGGCATGACTTTCCCAGTACAAAAGATCACCGGGCATGACTTTCCCAATACAAAAGTTCACCGGGCATGACTTTCCCAATACAAAAGTTCACCGGGCATGACTTTCCTAATAAAAAAGTTGACCGGGCATGACTTTCCCAATACAAAAGTTGACCGGGCATGACTTTCCCAATACAAAAGTTCACCGGGCATGACTTTCCCAATACAAAAGTTCACTGGGCATGACTTTCCCATACAAAAGTTCACCGGGCATGACTTTCCCAATACAAAAGTTCACCGGGCATGACTTTCCCAGTACAAAAGTTCACCGGGCATGACTTTCCCAGTACAAAAGATCACCGGGCATGACTTTTCCAATACAAAAGTTGACCGGGCATGACTTTCCCAGTACAAAAGTTCACCGGGCATGACTTTCCCAGTACAAAAGTTCACCGGGCATGACTTTTCCCATACAAAAGTTCACCGGGCATGACTTTCCCAGTACAAAAGATCACCGGGCATGACTTTCCCAATACAAAAAGTTCACCGGGCATGACTTTCCCAATACAAAAGTTCACCGGGCATGACTTTCCCAGTACAAAAGATCACCGGGCATGACTTTCCCAATACAAAAGTTGACCGGGCATGACTTTCCCAATACAAAATTTGACCGGGCATGACTTTCCCAGTACAAATGTTCACCGGGCATGACTTTCCCATACAAATGTTCACCGGGCATGACTTTTCCCATACAAAAGTTCACCGGGCATGACTTTCCCAATACAAAAGTTCACCGGGCATGACTTTCCAGTACAAAAGTTCACCGGGCATGACTTTCCCAGTACAAAAGATCACCGGGCATGACTTTTCCAATACAAAAGTTGACCGGGCATGACTTTCCCAGTACAAAAGTTCACCGGGCATGACTTTCCCAGTACAAAAGTTCACCGGGCATGACTTTTCCCATACAAAAGTTCACCGGGCATGACTTTCCCAGTACAAAAGATCACCGGGCATGACTTTCCCAATACAAAAGTTCACCGGGCATGACTTTCCCAATACAAAAGTTCACCGGGCATGACTTTCCCAGTACAAAAGATCACCGGGCATGACTTTCCCAATACAAAAGTTGACCGGGCATGACTTTCCCAATACAAAATTTGACCGGGCATGACTTTCCCAGTACAAATGTTCACCGGGCATGACTTTCCCATACAAATGTTCACCGGCATGACTTTTCCCATACAAAAGTTCACCGGGCATGACTTTCCCAATACAAAAGATCACCGGGCATGACTTTCCCAGTACAAAAGATCACCGGGCATGACTTTCCTAATACAAAAGTTGACCGGGCATGACTTTCCCAATACAAAAGTTCACCGGGCATGACTTTCCCAGTACAAAAGTTCACCGGGCATGACTTTCCCAATACAAAAGTTCACCGGGCATGACTTTCCCAATACAAAAGTTCACCGGGCATGACTTTCCCAATACAAAAGTTCACCGGGCATGACTTTCCCAGTACAAAAGATCACCGGGCATGACTTTCCCAATACAAAAGTTGACCGGGCATGACTTTCCTAATACAAAAGTTGACCGGGCATGACTTTCCCAGTACAAAAGATCACCGGGCATGACTTTCCCAATACAAAAGTTGACAGGGCATGACTTTCCCAATACAAGGGCATGACTTTCCCAATACAAAAGTTGACCGGGCATGACTTTCCCAATACAAAAGTTCACCGGGCATGACTTTCCCAATACAAAAGTTCTCCGGGCATGACTTTCCCAATACAAAAGTTCACCGGGCATGACTTTCCCAATACAAAAGTTCACCGGGCATGACTTTTCCCATACAAAAGTTCACCGGGCATGACTTTTCCCATACAAAAGTTGACCGGGCATGACTTTCCCAATACAAAAGTTCACCGGGCATGACTTTCCCAATACAAAAGTTCACCGGGCATGACTTTCCCAGTACAAAAGATCACCGGGCATGACTTTCCCAATACAAAAGTTCACCGGGCATGACTTTCCCAATACAAAAGTTCACCGGACATGACTTTCCCAGTACAAAAGATCACCGGGCATGACTTTCCCAATACAAAAGTTCACCGGGCATGACTTTCCCAGTACAAAAGATCACCGGGCATGACTTTCCCAATACAAAAGTTCACCGGGCATGACTTTCCCAATACAAAAGTTCACCGGGCATGACTTTCCCAATACAAAAGTTCACCGGGCATGACTTTCCCAATACAAAAGTTCACCGGGCATGACTTTCCCAATACAAAAGTTCACCGGGCATGACTTTCCCAATACAAAAGTTCACCGGGCATGACTTTCCCAATACAAAAGTTCACCGGGCATGACTTTCCCAATACAAAAGTTGACCGGGCATGACTTTCCTAATACAAAAGTTGACCGGGCATGACTTTCCCAGTACAAAAGATCACCGGGCATGACTTTACCAATACAAAAGTTGACCGGGCATGACTTTCCCAATACAAAAGTTCACCGGGCATGACTTTCCCAGTACAAAAGATCACCGGGCATGACTTTCCCAATACAAAAGTTCACCGGGCATGACTTTCCCAATACAAAAGTTCACCGGGCATGACTTTCCCAATACAAAAGTTCACCGGGCATGACTTTCCCAATACAAAAGTTGACCGGGCATGACTTTCCCAATACAAAAGTTCACCGGGCATGACTTTCCCAGTACAAAAGATCACCGGGCATGACTTTCAGAATACAAAAGTTCACCGGGCATGACTTTCCCAGTACAAAAGATCACCGGGCATGACTTTCCTAATACAAAAGTTGACCGGGCATGACTTTCCCAATACAAAAGTTCACCGGGCATGACTTTTCCCATACAAAAGTTGACCGGGCATGACTTTCCCAGTACAAAAGATCACCGGGCATGACTTTTCCCATACAAAAGTTGACCGGGCATGACTTTCCCAATACAAAAGTTCACCGGGCATGACTTTCCCAGTACAAAAGATCACCGGGCATGACTTTCCCAATACAAAAGTTGACCGGGCATGACTTTCCTAATACAAAAGTTGACCGGGCATGACTTTCCCAGTACAAAAGATCACCGGGCATGACTTTCCCAATACAAAAGTTGACCGGGCATGACTTTCCCAATACAAAAGTTCACCGGGCATGACTTTCCCAGTACAAAAGATCACCGGGCATGACTTTCCCAATACAAAAGTTCACCGGGCATGACTTTCCCAGTACAAAAGATCACCGGGCATGACTTTCCTAATACAAAAGTTGACCGGGCATGACTTTCCCAATACAAAAGTTCACCGGGTATGACTTTTCCCATACAACAGTTGACCGGGCATGACTTTCCCAGTACAAAAGATCACCGGGCATGACTTTTCCCATACAAAAGTTCACCGGGCATGACTTTCCCAATACAAAAGTTCACCGGGCATGACTTTCCCAGTACAAAAGATCACCGGGCATGACTTTCCCAATACAAAAGTTGACCGGGCATGACTTTCCCATACAAAAGTTCACCGGGCATGACTTTTCCCATACAAGGGCATGACTTTTCCCATACAAAAGTTCACCGGGCATGACTTTCCCAGTACAAATGTTCACCGGGCATGACTTTCCCAATACAAAGTTTGACCGGGCATGACTTTCCCAATACAAAAGTTCACCGGGCATGACTTTCCCAGTACAAAAGATCACCGGGCATGACTTTCCCAATACAAAAGTTGACCGGGCATGACTTTCCCAATACAAAAGTTGACCGGGCATGACTTTCCCAGTACAAAAGATCACCGGGCATGACTTTCCCAATACAAAAGTTGACGGGCATGACTTTTCCAATACAAAAGTTGACCGGGCATGACTTTCCCAATACAAAAGTTCACCGGGCATGACTTTCCCAATACAAAAGTTCACCGGGCATGACTTTCCCAATACAAAAGATCACCGGGCATGACTTTTCCCATACAAAAGTTCACCGGGCATGACTTTCCCAATACAAAAGTTGACCGGGCATGACTTTCCCAATACAAAAGTTCACCGGGCATGACTTTTCCCATACAAAAGTTGACCGGGCATGACTTTCCCAATACAAAAGTTCACCGGGCATGACTTTTCCCATACAAAAGTTCACCGGGCATGACTTTCCCAATACAAAAGTTCACCGGGCATGACTTTCCCAATACAAAAGTTCACCGGGCATGACTTTCCCAATACAAAAGTTGACCGGGCATGACTTTCCCAGTACAAAAGTTGACCGGGCATGACTTTCCCAATACAAAAGTTCACCGGGCATGACTTTCCCAGTACAAAAGATCACCGGGCATGACTTTCCCAGTACAAAAGATCACCGGGCATGACTTTCCCAATACAAAAATTCACCGGGCATGACTTTCCCAGTACAAAAGTTCACCGGGCATGACTTTCCCAATACAAAAGTTCACCGGGCATGACTTTTCCCATACAAAAGTTCACCGGGCATGACTTTCCCAGTACAAAAGTTCACCGGGCATGACTTTCCCAATACAAAAGTTCACCGGGCATGACTTTCCCAATACAAAAGTTCACCGGGCATGACTTTCCCAATACAAAAGATCACCGGGCATGACTTTTCCCATACAAAAGTTCACCGGACATGACTTTCCCAATACAAAAGTTCACCGGGCATGACTTTCCCAGTACAAAAGATCACCGGGCATGACTTTCTCAGTACAAAAGTTCACCGGGCATGACTTTCCCAATACAAAAGTTGACCGGGCATGACTTTTTCCATACAAAAGTTCACCGGGCATTACTTTTCCCATACAAAAGTTCACCGGGCATGACTTTCCCAATACAAAAGTTCACCGGGCATGACTTTCCCAATACAAAAGTTCACCGGGCATGACTTTCCCAATACAAAAGTTCACCGGGCATGACTTTCCCAATACAAAAATTGACCGGGCATGACTTTCCCAATACAAAAGTTCACCGGGCATGACTTTCCCAATACAAAAGTTCACCGGGCATGACTTTCCCAATACAAAAGTTCACCGGGCATGACTTTCCCATACAAAAGATCACCGGGCATGACTTTCCCAATACAAAAGTTGACCGGGCATGACTTTCCCATACAAAAGATCACCGGGCATGACTTTTCCCATACAAGGGCATGACTTTTCCCATACAATAGTTCACCGGGCATGACTTTTCCAGTACAAATGTTCACCGGGCATGACTTTCCCAATACAAAAATTGACCGGGCATGACTTTCCCAATACAAAAGTTCACCGGGCATGACTTTCCCAATACAAAAGTTCACAGGGCATGACTTTCCCAATACAAAAATTGACCGGGCATGACTTTCCCAATACAAAAGTTCACCGGGCATGACTTTCCCAATACAAAAGTTCACCGGGCATGACTTTCCCAATACAAAAGTTCACCGGGCATGACTTTCCCATACAAAAGATCACCGGGCATGACTTTTCCCATACAAAAGTTCACCGGGCATGACTTTCCCAATACAAAAGTTGACCGGGCATGACTTTCCCAATACAAAAGTTCACCGGGCATGACTTTTCCCATACAAAAGTTGACCGGGCATGACTTTCCCAATACAAAAGTTCACCGGGCATGACTTTTCCCATACAAAAGTTCACCGGGCATGACTTTCCCAATACAAAAGTTCACCGGGCATGACTTTCCCAATACAAAAGTTCACCGGGCATGACTTTCCCAATACAAGGGCATGACTTTCCCAATACAAAAGTTGACCGGGCATGACTTTCCCAATACAAAAGTTGACCGGGCATGACTTTCCCAGTACAAAAGTTGACCGGGCATGACTTTCCCAATACAAAAGTTCACCGGGCATGACTTTCCCAATACAAAAGTTCACCGGGCATGACTTTCCCAATACAAAAGATCACCGGGCATGACTTTTCCCATACAAAAGTTCACCGGGCATGACTTTCCAAATACAAAAGTTCACCGGGCATGACTTTCCCAGTACAAAAGATCACCGGGCATGACTTTCTCAGTACATAAGTTCACCGGGCATGACTTTCCCAATACAAAAGTTGACCGGGCATGACTTTTTCCATACAAAAGTTCACCGGGCATTACTTTTCCCATACAAAAGTTCACCGGGCATGACTTTCCCAATACAAAAGTTCACCGGGCATGACTTTCCCAATACAAAAGTTCACCGGGCATGACTTTCCCAATACAAAAGTTCACCGGGCATGACTTTCCCAATACAAAAATTGACCGGGCATGACTTTCCCAATACAAAAGTTCACCGGGCATGACTTTCCCAATACAAAAGTTCACCGGGCATGACTTTCCCAATACAAAAGTTCACCGGGCATGACTTTCCCATACAAAAGATCACCGGGCATGACTTTCCCAATACAAAAGTTGACCGGGCATGACTTTCCAATACAAAAGATCACCGGGCATGACTTTTCCCATACAAGGGCATGACTTTTCCCATACAATAGTTCACCGGGCATGACTTTTCCCATACAAAAGTTCACCGGGCATGACTTTCCCAATACAAAAGTTCACCGGGCATGACTTTTCCCATACAAAAGTTCACCGGGCATGACTTTTCCCATACAAAAGTTCACCGGGCATGACTTTCCCAATACAAAAGTTCACCGGGCATGACTTTCCCAGTACAAAAGTTGACCGGGCATGACTTTCCCAATACAAAAGTTGACCGGGCATGACTTTTCCCATACAAAAGTTCACCGGGCATGACTTTCCCAGTACAAAAGTTCTCCGGGCATGACCTTCCCAATACAAAAGTTGACCGGGCATGACTTTCCCAGTACAAAAGATCACCGGGCATGACTTTTCCCATACAAAAGTTCACCGGGCATGACTTTTCCCATACAAAAGTTCACCGGGCATGACTTTCCCAGTACAAAAGATCACCGTCATGACTTTCCCAATACAAAAGTTGACCGGGCATGACTTTCCCAATACAAAAGTTCACCGGGCATGACTTTCCCAGTACAAAAGTTCACCGGGCATGACTTTCCCAATACAAAAGTTCACCGGGCATGACTTTCCCAATACAAAAGTTCACCGGGCATGACTTTCCCAATACAAAAGATCACCGGGCATGACTTTTCCCATACAAAAGTTCACCGGGCATGACTTTCCCAATACAAAAGTTCACCGGGCATGACTTTCCCAGTACAAAAGATCACCGGGCATGACTTTTTCCATACAAAAGTTCACCGGGCATTACTTTTCCCATACAAAAGTTCACCGGGCATGACTTTCCCAATACAAAAGTTCACCGGGCATGACTTTCCCAATACAAAAGTTCACCGGGCATGACTTTCCCAATACAAAAATTGACCGGTCATGACTTTCCCAATACAAAAGTTCACCGGGCATGACTTTCCCAATACAAAAGTTCACCGGGCATGACTTTCCCATACAAAAGATCACCTGGCATGACTTTCCCAATACAAAAGTTGACCGGGCATGACTTTCCCATACAAAAGATCACCGGGCATGACTTTTCCCATACAAGGGCATGACTTTTCCCATACAATAGTTCACCGGGCATGACTTTCCCAGTACAAATGTTCACCGGGCATGACTTTCCCAATACAAAGTTTGACCGGGCATGACTTTCCCAATACAAAAGTTCACCGGGCATGACTTTCCCAGTACAAAAGATCACCGGGCATGACTTTCCCAATACAAAAGTTGACCGGGCATGACTTTCCCAATACAAAAGTTGACCGGGCATGACTTTCCCAGTACAAAAGATCACCGGGCATGACTTTCCCAATACAAAAGTTGACGGGCATGACTTTTCCAATACAAAAGTTGACCGGGCATGACTTTCCCAATACAAAAGTTCACCGGGCATGACTTTCCCAATACAAAAGTTCACCAGGCATGACTTTTCCCATACAAAAGTTCACCGGGCATGACTTTCCCAATACAAAAGTTGACCGGGCATGACTTTCCCAATACAAAAGTTCACCGGGCATGACTTTTCCCATACAAAAGTTGACCGGGCATGACTTTCCCAATACAAAAGTTCACCGGGCATGACTTTTCCCATACAAAAGTTCACCGGGCATGACGTTCCCAATACAAAAGTTCACCGGGCATGACTTTCCCAATACAAAAGTTCACCGGGCATGACTTTCCCAATACAAAAGATCACCGGGCATGACTTTTCCCATACAAAATTCACCGGGCATGACTTTCCCAATACAAAAGTTCACCGGGCATGACTTTCCCAATACAAGGGCATGACTTTCCCACTACAAAAGTTGGCCGGGCATGACTTTCCCAATACAAGGGCATGACTTTCCCAATACAAAAGTTCACCGGGCATGACTTTCCCAGTGCAAAAGTTGACCGGGCATGACTTTCCCAATACAAAAGTTGACCGGGCATGACTTTTCCCATACAAAAGTTCACCGGGCATGACTTTCCCAGTACAAAAGTTCTCCGGGCATGACTTTCCCAATACAAAAGTTGACCGGGCATGACTTTCCCAGTACAAAAGATCACCGGGCATGACTTTTCCCATACAAAAGTTCACCGGGCATGACTTTTCCCATACAAAAGTTCACCGGGCATGACTTTCCCAGTACAAAAGATCACCGTCATGACTTTCCCAATACAAAAGTTGACCGGGCATGACTTTCCCAATACAAAAGTTCACCGGGCATGACTTTTCCCATAAAAAAGTTCACCGGGCATGACTTTTCCCATACGAAAGTTCACCGGGCATGATTTTCCCATACAAAAGTTCACCGGGCATGACTTTCTTAGTACAAAAGATCACCGGGCATGACTTTCCCAGAACAAAAGATCACCGGGCATGACTTTCCCAATACAAAAGTTCACCGGGCATGACTTTCCCAGTACAAAAGTTCACCGGGCATGACTTTCCCAATACAAAAGTTCACCGGGCATGACTTTTCCCATACAAAAGTTCACCGGGCATGACTTTCCCAGTACAAAAGTTCACCGGGCATGACTTTCCCAATACAAAAGTTCACCGGGCATGACTTTCCCAATACAAAAGTTCACCGGGCATGACTTTCCCAATACAAAAGATCACCGGGCATGACTTTCCCATACAAAAGTTCACCGGGCATGACTTTCCCAATACAAAAGTTCACCGGGCATGACTTTCCCAGTACAAAAGATCACCGGGCATGACTTTCCCAGTACAAAAGTTCACCGGGCATGACTTTCCCAATACAAAAGTTGACCGGGCATGACTTTTCCCATACAAAAGTTCACCGGGCATGACTTTTCCCATACAAAAGTTCACCGGGCATGACTTTCCCAATACAAAAGTTCACCGGGCATGACTTTCCCAATACAAAAGTTCACCGGGCATGACTTTCCCAATACAAAAGTTCACCGGGCATGACTTTCCCAATACAAAAATTGACCGGGCATGACTTTCCCAATACAAAAGTTCACCGGGCATGACTTTCCCAATACAAAAGTTCACCGGGCATGACTTTCCCATACAAAAGTTCACCGGGCATGACTTTCCCAATACAAAAGTTCACCGGGCATGACTTTCCCAGTACAAAAGTTCACCGGGCATGACTTTCCCAGTACAAAAGATCACCGGGCATGACTTTCCCAATACAAAAGTTCACCGGGCATGACTTTCCCAGTACAAAAGATCACCGGGCATGACTTTCCCAATACAAAAGTTGACCGGGCATGACTTTCCCAATACAAAAGTTCACCGGACATGACTTTCCCAATACAAAAGTTCACCGGGCATGACTTTCCCAATACAAAAGTTCACCGGGCATGACTTTCCCAATACAAAAGTTCACCGGGCATGACATTCCCAATACAAAAGTTCACCGGGCATGACTTTCCCAATACAAAAGTTCACCGGGCATGACTTTCCCAATACAAAAGATCACCGGGCACGACTTTCCCAATACAAAAGTTGACCGGGCATGACTTTCCCAATACAAAAGTTCACCGGGCATGACTTTCCCAGTACAAAAGATCACCGGGCATGACTTTCCCAATACAAAAGTTCACCGGGCATGACTTTTCCCATACAAAAGTTGACCGGGCATGACTTTTCCCATACAAAAGTTGACCGGGCATGACTTTCCCAATACAAAAGTTCACCGGGCATGACTTTTCCCATACAAAAGTTCACCGGGCATGACGTTCCCAATACAAAAGTTCACCGGGCATGACTTTCCCAATACAAAAGTTCACCGGGCATGACTTTCCCAATACAAAAGATCACCGGGCATGACTTTTCCCATACAAAAGTTCACCGGGCATGACTTTCCCAATACAAAAGTTCACCGGGCATGACTTTCCCAATACAAGGGCATGACTTTCCCAATACAAAAGTTGGCCGTGCATGACTTTCCCAATACAAAAGTTCACCGGGCATGACTTTCCCAGTACAAAAGTTGACCGGGCATGACTTTCCCAATACAAAAGTTGACCGGGCATGACTTTTCCCATACAAAAGTTCACCGGGCATGACTTTCCCAGTACAAAAGTTGACCGGGCATGACTTTCCCAATACAAAAGTTCACCGGGCATGACTTTCCCAATACAAAAGATCACCGGGCATGACTTTCCCATACAAAAGTTCACCGGGCATGACTTTCCCAATACAAAAGTTCACCGGGCATGACTTTCCCAGTACAAAAGATCACCGGGCATGACTTTCCCAGTACAAAAGTTCACCGGGCATGACTTTCCCAATACAAAAGTTGACCGGGCATGACTTTTCCCATACAAAAGTTCACCGGGCATGACTTTTCCCATACAAAAGTTCACCGGGCATGACTTTCCCAATACAAAAGTTCACCGGGCATGACTTTCCCAATACAAAAGTTCACCGGGCATGACTTTCCCAATACAAAAGTTCACCGGGCATGACTTTCCCAATACAAAAATTGACCGGGCATGACTTTCCCAATACAAAAGTTCACCGGGCATGACTTTCCCAATACAAAAGTTCACCGGGCATGACTTTCCCATACAAAAGTTCACCGGGCATGACTTTCCCAATACAAAAGTTCACCGGGCATGACTTTCCAGTACAAAAGTTCACCGGGCATGACTTTCCCAGTACAAAAGATCACCGGGCATGACTTTCCCAATACAAAAGTTCACCGGGCATGACTTTCCCAGTACAAAAGATCACCGGGCATGACTTTCCCAATACAAAAGTTGACCGGGCATGACTTTCCCAATACAAAAGTTCACCGGACATGACTTTCCCAATACAAAAGTTCACCGGGCATGACTTTCCCAATACAAAAGTTCACCGGGCATGACTTTCCCAATACAAAAGTTCACCGGGCATGACATTCCCAATACAAAAGTTCACCGGGCATGACTTTCCCAATACAAAAGTTCACCGGGCATGACTTTCCCAATACAAAAGATCACCGGGCATGACTTTCCCAATACAAAAGTTGACCGGGCATGACTTTCCCAATACAAAAGTTCACCGGGCATGACTTTCCCAGTACAAAAGATCACCGGGCATGACTTTCCCAATACAAAAGTTCACCGGGCATGACTTTTCCCATACAAAAGTTCACCGGGCATGACTTTTCCCATACAAAAGTTGACCGGGCATGACTTTCCCAATACAAAAGTTCACCGGGCATGACTTTTCCCATACAAAAGTTCACCGGGCATGACGTTCCCAATACAAAAGTTCACCGGGCATGACTTTCCCAATACAAAAGTTCACCGGGCATGACTTTCCCAATACAAAAGATCACGGGGCATGACTTTTCCCATACAAAAGTTCACCGGGCATGACTTTCCCAATACAAAAGTTCACCGGGCATGACTTTCCCAATACAAGGGCATGACTTTCCCAATACAAAAGTTGGCCGTGCATGACTTTCCCAATACAAAAGTTCACCGGGCATGACTTTCCCAGTACAAAAGTTGACCGGGCATGACTTTCCCAATACAAAAGTTGACCGGGCATGACTTTTCCCATACAAAAGTTCACCGGGCATGACTTTCCCAGTACAAAAGTTCTCCGGGCATGACCTTCCCAATACAAAAGTTGACCGGGCATGACTTTCCCAGTACAAAAGATCACCGGGCATGACTTTTCCCATACAAAAGTTCACCGGGCATGACTTTTCCATACAAAAGTTCACCGGGCATGACTTTCCCAGTACAAAAGATCACCGTCATGACTTTCCCAATACAAAAGTTGACCGGGCATGACTTTCCCAATACAAAAGTTCACCGGGCATGACTTTCCCAGTACAAAAGTTCACCGGGCATGACTTTCCCAATACAAAAGTTCACCGGGCATGACTTTCCCAATACAAAAGTTCACCGGGCATGACTTTCCCAATACAAAGATCACCGGGCATGACTTTTCCCATACAAAAGTTCACCGGGCATGACTTTCCCAATACAAAAGTTCACCGGGCATGACTTTCCCAGTACAAAAGATCACCGGGCATGACTTTTTCCATACAAAAGTTCACCGGGCATTACTTTTCCCATACAAAAGTTCACCGGGCATGACTTTCCCAATACAAAAGTTCACCGGGCATGACTTTCCCAATTCAAAAGTTCACCGGGCATGATTTTCCCAATACAAAAGTTCACCGGGCATGACTTTCCCAATACAAAAATTGACCGGTCATGACTTTCCCAATACAAAAGTTCACCGGGCATGACTTTCCCAATACAAAAGTTCACCGGGCATGACTTTCCCATACAAAAGATCACCGGGCATGACTTTCCCAATACAAAAGTTGACCGGGCATGACTTTCCCATACAAAAGATCACCGGGCATGACTTTTCCCATACAAGGGCATGACTTTTCCCATACAATAGTTCACCGGGCATGACTTTCCCAGTACAAATGTTCACCGGGCATGACTTTCCCAATACAAAGTTTGACCGGGCATGACTTTCCCAATACAAAAGTTCACCGGGCATGACTTTCCCAGTACAAAAGATCACCGGGCATGACTTTCCCAATACAAAAGTTGACCGGGCATGACTTTCCCAATACAAAAGTTGACCGGGCATGACTTTCCCAGTACAAAAGATCACCGGGCATGACTTTCCCAATACAAAAGTTGACGGGAATGACTTTTCCAATACAAAAGTTGACCGGGCATGACTTTCCCAATACAAAAGTTCACCGGGCATGACTTTCCCAATACAAAAGTTCACCAGGCATGACTTTTCCCATACAAAAGTTCACCGGGCATGACTTTCCCAATACAAAAGTTGACCGGGCACGACTTTCCCAATACAAAAGTTCACCGGGCATGACTTTTCCCATACAAAAGTTGACCGGGCATGACTTTCCCAATACAAAAGTTCACCGGGCATGACTTTTCCCATACAAAAGTTCACCGGGCATGACGTTCCCAATACAAAAGTTCACCGGGCATGACTTTCCGAATACAAAAGTTCACCGGGCATGACTTTCCCAATACAAAAGATCACCGGGCATGACTTTTCCCATACAAAATTCACCGGGCATGACTTTCCCAATACAAAAGTTCACCGGGCATGACTTTCCCAATACAAGGGCATGACTTTCCCAATACAAAAGTTGGCCGGGCATGACTTTCCCAATACAAGGGCATGACTTTCCCAATACAAAAGTTCACCGGGCATGACTTTCCCAGTGCAAAAGTTGACCGGGCATGACTTTCCCAATACAAAAGTTGACCGGGCATGACTTTTCCCATACAAAAGTTCACCGGGCATGACTTTCCCAGTACAAAAGTTCTCCGGGCATGACTTTCCCAATACAAAAGTTGACCGGGCATGACTTTCCCAGTACAAAAGATCACCGGGCATGACTTTTCCCATACAAAAGTTCACCGGGCATGACTTTTCCCATACAAAAGTTCACCGGGCATGACTTTCCCAGTACAAAAGATCACCGTCATGACTTTCCCAATACAAAAGTTGACCGGGCATGACTTTCCCAATACAAAAGTTCACCGGGCATGACTTTTCCCATAAAAAAGTTCACCGGGCATGACTTTTCCCATACGAAAGTTCACCGGGCATGATTTTCCCATACAAAAGTTCACCGGGCATGACTTTCCCAGTACAAAAGATCACCGGGCATGACTTTCCCAGAACAAAAGATCACCGGGCATGACTTTCCCAATACAAAAGTTCACCGGGCATGACTTTCCCAGTACAAAAGTTCACCGGGCATGACTTTCCCAATACAAAAGTTCACCGGGCATGACTTTTCCCATACAAAAGTTCACCGGGCATGACTTTCCCAGTACAAAAGTTCACCGGGCATGACTTTCCCAATACAAAAGTTCACCGGGCATGACTTTCCCAATACAAAAGTTCACCGGGCATGACTTTCCCAATACAAAAGATCACCGGGCATGACTTTCCCATACAAAAGTTCACCGAGCATGACTTTCCCAATACAAAAGTTCACCGGGCATGACTTTCCCAGTACAAAAGATCACCGGGCATGACTTTCCCAGTACAAAAGTTCACCGGGCATGACTTTCCCAATACAAAAGTTGACCGGGCATGACTTTTCCCATACAAAAGTTCACCGGGCATGACTTTCCCAATACAAAAGTTCACCGGGCATGACTTTCCCAATACAAAAGTTCACCGGGCATGACTTTCCCAATACAAAAGTTCACCGGGCATGACTTTCCCAATACAAAAATTGACCGGGCATGACTTTCCCAATACAAAAGTTCACCGGGCATGACTTTCCCAATACAAAAGTTCACCGGGCATGACTTTCCCATACAAAAGTTCACCGGGCATGACTTTCCCAATACAAAAGTTCACCGGGCATGACTTTCCCAGTACAAAAGTTCACCGGGCATGACTTTCCCAGTACAAAAGATCACCGGGCATGACTTTCCCAATACAAAAGTTCACCGGGCATGACTTTCCCAGTACAAAAGATCACCGGGCATGACTTTCCCAATACAAAAGTTGACCGGGCATGACTTTCCCAATACAAAAGTTCACCGGACATGACTTTCCCAATACAAATTCACCGGGCATGACTTTCCCAATACAAAAGTTCACCGGGCATGACTTTCCCAATACAAAAGTTCACCGGGCATGACATTCCCAATACAAAAGTTCACCGGGCATGACTTTCCCAATACAAAAGTTCACCGGGCATGACTTTCCCAATACAAAAGATCACCGGGCATGACTTTCCCAATACAAAAGTTCACCGGGCATGACTTTCCCAGTACAAAAGATCACCGGGCATGACTTTCCCAATACAAAAGTTCACCGGGCATGACTTTTCCCATACAAAAGTTCACCGGGCATGACTTTCCCAATACAAAAGTTCACCGGGCATGACTTTCCCAATACAAAAGTTCACCGGGCATGACTTTCCCAGTACAAAAGTTCACCGGGCATGACTTTCCCAATACAAAAGTTGACCGGGCATGACTTTCCCAATACAAAAGTTCACCGGGCATGACTTTCCCAGTACAAAAGTTCACCGGGCATGACTTTCCCAATACAAAAGTTGACCGGGCATGACTTTCCCAATACAAAAGTTCACCGGGCATGACTTTTCCCATACAAAAGTTCACCGGGCATGACTTTCCCAATACAAAAGTTCACCGGGCATGACTTTCCCAATACAAAAGTTCACCGGGCATGACTTTCCCAATACAAAAGATCACCGGGCATGACTTTTCCCATACAAAAGTTCACCGGGCATGACTTTCCCAATACAAAAGTTCACCGGGCATGACTTTCCCAATACAAGGGCATGACTTTCCCAATACAAAAGTTGACCGGGCATGACTTTCCCAATACAAAAGTTCACCGGGCATGACTTTCCCAGTACAAAAGTTGACCGGGGATGACTTTCCCAATACAAAACTTGACCGGGCATGACTTTTCCCATACAAAAGTTCACCGGGCATGACTTTCCCAGTACAAAAGTTCACCGGGCATGACTTTCCCAATACAAAAGTTGACCGGGCATGACTTTCCCAGTACAAAAGATCACCGGGCATGACTTTTCCCATACAAAAGTTCACCGGGCATGACTTTTCCCATACAAAAGTTCACCGGGCATGACTTTCCCAGTACAAAAGATCACCGGGCATGACTTTCCCAATACAAAAGTTGACCGGGCATGACTTTCCCAATACAAAAGTTCACCGGGCATGACTTTTCCCATACAAAAGTTCACCGGGCATGACTTTTCCCATACAAAAGTTCACCGGGCATGACTTTTCCCATACAAAAGTTCACCGGGCATGACTTTCCCAGTACAAAAGATCACCGGGCATGACTTTCCCAGTACAAAAGATCACCGGGCATGACTTTCCCAATACAAAAGTTCACCGGGCATGACTTTCCCAGTACAAAAGTTCACCGGGCATGACTTTCCCAATACAAAAGTTCACCGGGCATGACTTTTCCCATACAAAAGTTCACCGGGCATGACTTTCCCAGTACAAAAGTTCTCTGGGCATGACTTTCCCAATACAAAAGTTCACCGGGCATGACTTTCCCAATACAAAAGTTCACCGGGCATGACTTTCCCAATACAAAAGATCACCGGGCATGACTTTCCCATACAAAAGTTCACCGGGCATGACTTTCCCAATACAAAAGTTCACCGGGCATTACTTTCCCAGTACAAAAGATCACCGGGCATGACTTTCCCAGTACAAAAGTTCACCGAAAATGACTTTCCCAATACAAAAGTTGACCGGGCATGACTTTTCCCATACAAAAGTTCACCGGGCATGACTTTTCCCATACAAAAGTTCTCCGGGCATGACTTTCCCAATACAAAAGTTCACCGGGCATGACTTTCCCAATACAAAAGTTCACCGGGCATGACTTTCCCAATACAAAAGTTCACCGGGCATGACTTTCCCAATACAAAAGTTCTCCGGGCATGACTTTCCCAATACAAAAGTTCACCGGGCATGACTTTCCCAGTACAAAAGATCACCGGGCATGACTTTCCCAATACAAAAGTTGACCGGGCATGACTTTCCCAGTACAAATGTTCACCGGGCATGACTTTCCCAGTACAAATGTTTACCGGGCATGACTTTCCCAATACAAAAGTTCACCGGGCATGACTTTCCCAATACAAAAGTTCACCGGGCATGACTTTCCCAGTACAAAAGATCACCGGGCATGACTTTCCCAATACAAAAGTTCACCGGGCATGACTTTCCCAATACAAAAGTTCACCGGGCATGACTTTCCCAGTACAAAAGTTCACCGGGCATGACTTTCCCAATACAAAAGTTGACCGGGCATGACTTTCCCAATACAGAAGTTCACCGGGCATGACTTTCCCAGTACAAAAGATCACCGGGCATGACTTTCCCAATACAAAAGTTCACCGGGCATGACTTTCCCAATACAAAAGTTCACCGGGCATGACTTTCCCAATACAAAAGTTCACCGGGCATGACTTTCCCAATACAAAAGTTCACCGGGCATGACTTTCCCAATACAAAAGTTCACCGGGCATGATTTTCCCAGTACAAAAGATCACCGGGCATGACTTTCCCAATACAAAAGTTCACCGGGCATGACTTTCCCAATACAAAAGTTCACCGGGCATGACTTTCCCAATACAAAAGTTGACCGGGCATGACTTTCCCAATACAAAAGTTCACCGGGCATGACTTTCCCAATACAAAAGTTCACCGGGCATGACTTTCCCAGTACAAAAGTTGACCGGGCATGACTTTCCCAATACAAAAGTTGACCGGGCATGATTTTTCCCATACAAAAGTTCACCGGGCATGACTTTCCCAATACAAAAGTTCACCGGGCATGACTTTCCCAATACAAAAGTTGACCGGGCATGACTTTCCCAGTACAAAAGTTCACCGGGCATGACTTTCCCAATACAAAAGTTCACCGGGCATGACTTTTCCCATACAAAAGTTCACCGGGCATGACTTTCCCAATACAAAAGTTCACCGGGCATGGCTTTCCCAATAAAAAAGTTCACCGGGCATGACTTTCCCAGTACAAAAGATCACCGGGCATGACTTTCCCAATACAAAAGTTCACCGGGCATGACTTTCCCAATACAAAAGTTCACCGGGCATGACTTTCCCAATACAAAAGTTCACCGGGCATGACTTTCCCAATACAAAAGTTGACCGGGCATGACTTTCCCAATACAAAAGTTCACCGGGCATGACTTTCCCAGTACAAAAGATCACCGGGCATGACTTTCCCAATACAAAAGTTCACCGGGCATGACTTTCCCAATACAAAAGTTCACCGGGCATGACTTTCCCAATACAAAAGTTCACCGGGCATGACTTTCCCAATACAAAAGTTGACCGGGCATGACTTTCCCAATACAAAAGTTCACCGGGCATGACTTTCCCAGTACAAAAGATCACCGGGCATGACTTTCCCAATACAAAAGTTCACCGGGCATGACTTTCCCAATACAAAAGTTCACCGGGCATGACTTTCCCAAAACAAAAGTTCAACGGGCATGACTTTCCCAATACAAAAGTTCTCCGGGCATGACTTTCCCAATACAAAAGTTCACCGGGCATGACTTTCCCAGTACAAAAGATCACCGGGCATGACTTTCCCAATACAAAAGTTGACCGGGCATGACTTTCCCAGTACAAATGTTCACCGGGCATGACTTTCCCAGTACAAATGTTTACCGGGCATGACTTTCCCAATACAAAAGTTGACCGGGCATGACTTTCCCAATACAAAAGTTCACCGGGCATGACTTTCCCAGTACAAAAGTTCACCGGGCATGACTTTCCCAATACAAAAGTTGACCGGGCATGACTTTCCCAATACAAAAGTTCACCGGGCATGACTTTCCCAGTACAAAAGATCACCGGGCATGACTTTCCCAATACAAAAGTTCACCGGGCATGACTTTCCCAATACAAAAGTTCACCGGGCATGACTTTCCCAATACAAAAGTTCAACGGGCATGACTTTCCCAATACAAAAGTTCTCCGGGCATGACTTTCCCAATACAAAAGTTCACCGGGCATGACTTTCCCAGTACAAAAGATCACCGGGCATGACTTTCCCAATACAAAAGTTCACCGGGCATGGCTTTCCCAATAAAAAAGTTCACCGGGCATGACTTTCCCAGTACAAAAGATCACCGGGCATGACTTTCCCAATACAAAAGTTGACCGGGCATGACTTTCCCAATACAAAAGTTCACCGGGCATGACTTTCCCAGTACAAAAGTTCACCGGGCATGACTTTCCCAATACAAAAGTTGACCGGGCATGACTTTCCCAATACAAAAGTTCACCGGGCATGACTTTCCCAGTACAAAAGATCACCGGGCATGACTTTCCCAATACAAAAGTTCACCGGGCATGACTTTCCCAATACAAAAGTTCACCGGGCATGACTTTCCCAATACAAAAGTTCACCGGGCATGACTTTCCCAATACAAAAGTTGACCGGGCATGACTTTCCCAATACAAAAGTTCACCGGGCATGACTTTCCCAGTACAAAAGATCACCGGGCATGACTTTCCCAATACAAAAGTTCACCGGGCATGACTTTCCCAATACAAAAGTTCACCGGGCATGACTTTCCCAATACAAAAGTTCAACGGGCATGACTTTCCCAATACAAAAGTTCTCCGGGCATGACTTTCCCAATACAAAAGTTCACCGGGCATGACTTTCCCAGTACAAAAGATCACCGGGCATGACTTTCCCAATACAAAAGTTGACCGGGCATGACTTTCCCAATACAAAAGTTGACCGGGCATGACTTTCCCAGTACAAATGTTTACCGGGCATGACTTTCCCAATACAAAAGTTCACCGGGCATGACTTTCCCAATACAAAAGTTCACCGGGCATGACTTTCCCAGTACAAAAGATCACCGGGCATGACTTTCCCAATACAAAAGTTCACCGGGCATGACTTTCCCAATACAAAAGTTCACCGGGCATGACTTTCCCAATACAAAAGTTCACCGGGCATGACTTTTCCCATACAAAAGTTCACCGGGCATGACTTTCCCAGTACAAAAGTTCTCTGGGCATGACTTTCCCAATACAAAAGTTCACCGGGCATGACTTTCCCAATACAAAAGTTCACCGGGCATGACTTTCCCAATACAAAAGATCACCGGGCATGACTTTCCCATACAAAAGTTCACCGGGCATGACTTTCCCAATACA
>NW_027412021.1:0-82741 GCF_047663935.1 Musca autumnalis
ACAAAAGTTCACCGGAGATGACTTTCCCCAATACAAAAGTTCACCGGAGACGACTTTCCCAATATAAAAGTTCACCGGAGATGACTTTCCCAATACAAAAGTTCACCAGAGATGACTTTCCCAATACAAAAGTTCACCGGAGATGACTTTTCCCATACAAAAGTTCACCGGAGATGACTTTTCCCATACAAAAGTTCACCGGAGATGACTTTCCCATACAAAAGTTCACCGGAGATGACTTTCCCAATACAAAAGTTCACCGGAGATGACTTTTCCCATACAAAAGTTCACCGGAGATGACTTTCCCAATACAAAAGTTCACCGGAGATGACTTTCCCAATATAAAAGTTCACCGGGCATGACTTTCCCAATACAAAAGTTCACCGGGCATGACTTTCCCAATACAAAAGTTCACCGGAGATGACTTTTCCCATACAAAAGTTCACCGGAGATGACTTTTCCCATACAAAAGTTCACCGGAGATGACTTTTCCCATACAAAAGTTCACCGGAGATGACTTTCCCAATACAAAAGTTCACCGGAGATGACTTTTCCCATACAAAAGTTCACCGGAGATGACTTTCCCAATACAAAAGTTCACCGGGCATGACTTTCCCAATACAAAAGTTCACCGGAGATGACTTTTCCCATACAAAAGTTCACCGGAGATGACTTTCCCAATACAAAAGTTCACCGGAGATGACTTTTCCCATACAAATGTTCACCGGAGATGACTTTTCCCATACAAAAGTTCACCGGGCATGACTTTCCCAATACAAAAGTTCACCGGGCATGACTTTCCCAATACAAAAGTTCACCGGAGATGACTTTCCCAATACAAAAGTTCACCGGAGATGACTTTCCCAATATAAAAGTTCACCGGGCATGACTTTCCCAATACAAAAGTTCACCGGAGATGACTTTCCCAATACAAAAGTTCACCGGAGATGACTTTTCCCATACAAAAGTTCACCGGAGATGACTTTTCCCATACAAAAGTTCACCGGGCATGACTTTCCCAATACAAAAGTTCACCGGGCATGACTTTCCCAATACAAAAGTTCACCGGGCACGACTTTCCCAATACAAAATTTCACCGGGCATGACTTTCCCAATACAAAAGTTCACCGGAGATGACTTTCCCAATACAAAAGTTCACCGGGCATGACTTTCCCAAAACAAAAGTTCACCGGGCATGACTTTCCCAATACAAAAGTTCACCGGAGATGACTTTTCCCATACAAAAGTTCACCGGAGATGACTTTCCCAATACAAAAGTTCACCGGAGATGACTTTTCCCATACAAAAGTTCACCGGAGATGACTTTTCCCATACAAAAGTTCACCGGAGATGACTTTCCCAATACAAAAGTTTACCGGGCATGACTTTCCCAATACAAAAGTTCACCGGAGATGACTTTCCCAATACAAAAGTTCACCGCAGATGACTTTCCCAATATAAAAGTTCACCGGGCATGACTTTCCCAATACAAAAGTTCACCGGAGATGACTTTTCCCATACAAAAGTTCACCGGAGATGACTTTTCCCATACAAAAGTTCACCGGGCATGACTTTCCCAATACAAAAGTTCACCGGGCATGACTTTCCCAATACAAAAGTTCACCGGAGATGACTTTCCCAATACAAAAGTTCACCGGAGATGGCTTTCCCAATATAAAAGTTCACCGGGCATGACTTTCCCAATACAAAAGTTCACCGGGCACGACTTTCCCAATACAAAAGTTCACCGGAGATGACTTTCCCAATACAAAAGTTCCCCGGGCATGACTTTCCCAATATAAAAGTTCACCGGGCATGACTTTCCCAATACAAAAGTTCACCGGGCACGACTTTCCCAATACAAAAGTTCACCGGAGATGACTTTCCCAATACAAAAGTTCACCGGGCAGACTTTCCCAATATAAAAGTTCACCGGGCATGACTTTCCCAATACAAAAGTTCACCGGAGATGACTTTCCCAATACAAAAGTTCACCGGAGATAACTTTCCCAATACAAAAGTTCACCGGAGATGACTTTTCCCATACAAAAGTTCACCGGAGATGACTTTCCCAATACAAAAGTTCACCGGAGATGACTTTTCCCATACAAAAGTTCACCGGAGATGACTTTTCCCATACAAAAGTTCACCGGAGATGACTTTCCCAATACAAAAGTTCACCGGAGATGACTTTTCCCATACAAAAGTTCACCGGAGATGACTTTCCCAATACAAAAGTTCACCGGGCATGACTTTCCCAATACAAAAGTTCACCGGAGATGACTTTCCCAATACAAAAGTTCACCGGAGATGACTTTCCCAATACAAAAGTTCACCGGGCATGACTTTCCCAATATAAAAGTTCACCGGGCATGATTTTCCCAATACAAAAGTTCACCGGAGATGACTTTTCCCATACAAAAAGTTCACCGGAGATGACTTTCCCAATACAAAAGTTCACCGGAGATGACTTTTCCCATACAAAAGTTCACCGGAGATGACTTTCCCAATACAAAAGTTCACCGGAGACGACTTTCCCAATACAAAAGTTCACCCGGAGATGACTTTTCCCATACAAAAGTTCACCGGAGATGACTTTCCCAATACAAAAGTTCACCGGGCACGACTTTCCCAATACAAAAGTTCACCGGGCATGACTTTCCCAATACAAAAGTTCACCGGAGATGACTTTCCCAATACAAAAGTTCACCGGGCATGACTTTCCCAAAACAAAAGTTCACCGGAGATGACTTTCCCAATACAAAAGTTCACCGGAGATGACTTTTCCCATACAAAAGTTCACCGGAGATGACTTTCCCAATACAAAAGTTCACCGGGCATGACTTTCCCAAAACAAAAGTTCACCGGGCATGACTTTCCCAATACAAAAGTTCACCGGAGATGACTTTTCCCATACAAAAGTTCACCGGAGATGACTTTCCCAATACAAAAGTTCACCGGAGATGACTTTTCCCATACAAAAGTTCACCGGAGATGACTTTTCCCATACAAAAGTTCACCGGAGATGACTTTCCCAATACAAAAGTTCACCGGGCATGACTTTCCCAATACAAAAGTTCACCGGAGATGACTTTTCCCATACAAAAGTTCACCGGAGATGACTTTCCCAATACAAAAGTTCACCGGAGATGACTTTTCCCATACAAAAGTTCACCGGAGATGACTTTCCCAATACAAAAGTTCACCGGAGATGACTTTTCCCCATACAAAAGTTCACCGGAGATGACTTCCCAATACAAAAGTTCACCGGAGATGACTTTTCCCATACAAAAGTTCACCGGAGATGACTTTCCCAATACAAAAGTTCACCGGAGATGACTTTCCCAATACAAAAGTTCACCGGAGATGACTTTTCCCATACAAAAGTTCACCGGAGATGACTTTCCCAATACAAAAGTTCACCGGAGATGACTTTTCCCATACAAAAGTTCACCGGAGATGACTTTCCCAATACAAAAGTTCACCGGGCATGACTTTCCCAATACAAAAGTTCACCGGAGATGACTTTTCCCATACAAAAGTTCACCGGAGATGACTTTCCCAATACAAAAGTTCACCGGAGATGACTTTTCCCATACAAAAGTTCACCGGAGATGACTTTCCCAATACAAAAGTTCACCGGAGATGACTTTTCCCATACAAAAGTTCACCGGAGATGACTTTCCCAATACAAAAGTTCACCGGAAATGACTTTCCCAATACAAAAGTTCACCGGAGATGACTTTTCCCATACAAAAGTTCACCGGAGATGACTTTCCCAATACAAAAGTTCACCGGAGATGACTTTCCCAATAAAAAAAGTTCACCGGAGATGACTTTCCCAATACAAAAGTTCACCGGGCATGACTTTCCCAATACAAAAGTTCACCGGAGATGACTTTTCCCATACAAAAGTGCACCGGAGATGACTTTCCCAATACAAAAGTTCACCGGAGATGACTTTTCCCACACAAAAGTTCACCGGAGATGACTTTCCCAATACAAAAGTTCACCGGAGATGACTTTCCCAATACAAAAGTTCACCGGGCATGACTTTCCCAATACAAAAGTTCACCGGAGATGACTTTCCCAATACAAAAGTTCACCGGGCATGACTTTCCCAAAACAAAAGTTCACCGGGCATGACTTTCCCAATATAAAAGTTCACCGGGCATGACTTTCCCAATACAAAAGTTCACCGGAGATGACTTTCCCAATACAAAAGTTCACCGGGCATGACTTTCCCAATACAAAAGTTCACCGGAGATGACTTTTCCCATACAAAAGTTCACCGGAGATGACTTTCCCAATACAAAAGTTCACCGGAGATGACTTTTCCCATACAAAAGTTCACCGGAGATGACTTTTCCCATACAAAAGTTCACCGGGGATGACTTTCCCAATACAAAAGTTCACCGGAGATGACTTTCCCAATACAAAAGTTCACCGGAGATGACTTTTCCCATACAAAAGTTCACCGGAGATGACTTTCCCAATACAAAAGTTCACCGGAGATGACTTTTCCCATACAAAAGTTCACCGGAGATGACTTTTCCCATACAAAAGTTCACCGGAGATGACTTTCCCAATACAAATGTTCACCGGAGATGACTTTCCCAATACAAAAGTTCACCGGAGATGACTTTTCCCATACAAAAGTTCACCGGAGATGACTTTCCCCAATACAAAAGTTCACCGGAGATGACTTTCCCAATACAAAAGTTCACCGGAGATGACTTTTCCCATACAAAAGTTCACCGGAGATGACTTTCCCAATACAAAAGTTCACCGGAGATGACTTTCCCAATACAAAAGTTCACCGGAGATGACTTTTCCCATACAAAAATTCACCGGAGATGACTTTCCCAATACAAAAGTTCACCGGAGATGACTTTTCCCATACAAAAGTTCACCGGAGATGACTTTCCCAATACAAAAGTTCACCGGAGATGACTTTTCCCATACAAAAGTTCACCGGAGATGACTTTTCCCATACAAAAGTTCACCGGAGATGACTTTCCCAATACAAAAGTTCACCGGAGATGACTTTCCCAATATAAAAGTTCACCGGGCATGACTTTCCCAATACAAAAGTTCACCGGAGATGACTTTCCCAATACAAAAGTTCACCGGGCATGACTTTCCCAATACAAAAGTTCTCCGGGCATGACTTTCCCAATACAAAAGTTCACCGGAGATGACTTTTCCCATACAAAAGTTCACCGGAGATGTCTTTCCCAATACAAAAGTTCACCGGAGATGACTTTCCCAATACAAAAGTTCACCGGAGATGACTTTCCCAATACAAAAGTTCACCGGGCATGACTTTCCCAATACAAAAGTTCACCGGAGATGACTTTTCCCATACAAAAGTTCACCGGAGATGACTTTCCCAATACAAAAGTTCACCGGAGATGACTTTCCCAATACAAAAGTTCACCGGAGATGACTTTCCCAATACAAAAGTTCACCGGAGATGACTTTCCCAATACAAAAGTTCACCGGGCATGACTTTCCCAATACAAAAGTTCACCGGAGATGACTTTCCCAATACAAAAGTTCACCGGGCATGACTTTCCCAATACAAAAGTTCACCGGAGATGACTTTCCCAATACAAAATTTCACCGGGCATGACTTTCCCAAAACAAAAGTTCACCGGGCATGACTTTCCCAATATAAAAGTTCACCGGCATGACTTTCCCAATACAAAAGTTCACCGGAGATGACTTTCCCAATACAAAAGTTCACCGGAGATGACTTTTCCCATACAAAAGTTCACCGGAGATGACTTTCCCAATACAAAAGTTCACCGGAGATGACTTTTCCCATACAAAAGTTCACCGGAGATGACTTTCCCAATACAAAAGTTCACCGGAGATGACTTTCCCAATACAAAAGTTCACCGGAGATGACTTTTCCCATACAAAAGTTCACCGGAGATGACTTTCCCAATACAAAAGTTCACCGGAGATGACTTTCCCAATACAAAAGTTCACCGGAGATGACTTTTCCCATACAAAAGTGCACCGGAGATGACTTTCCCAATACAAAAGTTCACCGGAGATGACTTTTCCCATACAAAAGTTCACCGGAGATGACTTTCCCAATACAAAAGTTCACCGGAGATGACTTTCCCAATACAAAAGTTCACCGGAGATGACTTTTCCCATACAAAAGTTCACCGGAGATGACTTTCCCAATACAAAAGTTCACCGGAGATGACTTTCCCAATATAAAAGTTCACCGGGCATGACTTTCCCAATACAAAAGTTCACCGGCACGACTTTCCCAATACAAAAGTTCACCGGAGATGACTTTCCCAATATAAAAGTTCACCGGAGATGACTTTTCCCATACAAAAGTTCACCGGAGATGACTTTCCCAATACAAAAGTTCACCGGAGATGACTTTCCCAATACAAAAGTTCACCGGAGATGACTTTTCCCATACAAAAGTTCACCGGAGATGACTTTCCCAATACAAAAGTTCACCGGAGATGACTTTCCCAATACAAAAGTTCACCGGAGATGACTTTTCCCATACAAAAGTTCACCGGAGATGACTTTCCAATACAAAAGTTCACCGGAGATGACTTTTCCCATACAAAAGTTCACCGGAGATGACTTTCCCAATACAAAAGTTCACCGGAGATGACTTTTCCCACACAAAAGTTCACCGGAGATGACTTTCCCAATACAAAAGTTCACCGGGCATGACTTTCCCAATACAAAAGTTCACCGGAGATGACTTTTCCCATACAAAAGTTCACCGGACATGACTTTCCCAATACAAAAGTTCACCGGAGATGACTTTCCCAATACAAAAGTTCACCGGAGATGACTTTTCCCATACAAAAGTTCACCGGAAATGACTTTCCCAATACAAAAGTTCACCGGAGATGACTTTCCCAATACAAAAGTTCACCGGAGATGACTTTTCCCATACAAAAGTTCACCGGAGATGACTTTCCCAATACAAAAGTTCACCGGAGATGACTTTTCCCATACAAAAGTTCACCGGAGATGACTTTCCCAATACAAAAGTTCACCGGAGATGACTTTTCCCATACAAAAGTTCACCGGAGATGACTTTCCCAATACAAAAGTTCACCGGGCATGACTTTCCCAATACAAAAGTTCACCGGAGATGACTTTTCCCATACAAAAGTTCACCGGAGATGACTTTCCCAATACAAAAGTTCACCGGAGATGACTTTTCCCATACAAAAGTTCACCGGAGATGACTTTTCCCATACAAAAGTTCACCGGAGATGACTTTCCCAATACAAAAGTTCACCGGGCATGACTTTTCCCATACAAAAGTTCACCGGAGATGACTTTCCCAATACAAAAGTTCACCGGAGATGACTTTTCCCATACAAAAGTTCACCGGAGATGACTTTCCCAATACAAAAGTTCACCGGAGATGACTTTCCCAATACAAAAGTTCACCGGAGATGACTTTCCCAATACAAAAGTTCACCGGAGATGACTTTTCCCAATACAAAAGTTCACCGGAGATGACTTTCCCAATACAAAAGTTCACCGGAGATGACTTTTCCCATACAAAAGTTCACCGGAGATGACTTTCCCAATACAAAAGTTCACCGGAGATGACTTTCCCAATACAAAAGTTCACCGGAGATGACTTTCCCAATACAAAAGTTCACCGGAGATGACTTTTCCCATACAAAAGTTCACCGGAGATGACTTTCCCAATACAAAAGTTCACCGGAGATGACTTTCCCAATACAAAAGTTCACCGGAGATGACTTTTCCCATACAAAAGTTCACCGGAGATGACTTTCCCAATATAAAGTTCACCGGGCATGACTTTCCCAATACAAAAGTTCACCGGAGATGACTTTCCCAATACAAAAGTTCACCGGAGATGACTTTTCCCATACAAAAGTTCACCGGAGATGACTTTCCCAATACAAAAGTTCACCGGAGATGACTTTTCCCATACAAAAGTTCACCGGAGATGACTTTCCCAATACAAAAGTTCACCGGAGATGACTTTCCCAATACAAAAGTTCACCGGAGATGACTTTCCCAATACAAAAGTTCACCGGAGATGACTTTTCCCATACAAAAGTTCACCGGAGATGACTTTCCCAATACAAAAGTTCACCGGAGATGACTTTCCCAATACAAAAGTTCACCGGGCATGACTTTCCCAATACAAAAGTTCACCGGAGATGACTTTCCCAATACAAAAGTTCACCGGGCATGACTTTCCCAAAATAAAAGTTCACCGGGCATGACTTTCCCAATATAAAAGTTCACCGGGCATGACTTTCCCAATACAAAAGTTCACCGGAGATGACTTTCCCAATACAAAAGTTCACCGGAGATGACTTTTCCCATACAAAAGTTCACCGGAGATGACTTTCCCAATACAAAAGTTCACCGGAGATGACTTTTCCCATACAAAAGTTCACCGGAGATGACTTTCCCAATACAAAAGTTCACCGGAGATGACTTTCCCAATACAAAAGTTCACCGGAGATGACTTTTCCCATACAAAAGTTCACCGGAGATGACTTTCCCAATACAAAAGTTCACCGGAGATGACTTTCCCAATACAAAAGTTCACCGGAGATGACTTTTCCCATACAAAAGTTCACCGGAGATGACTTTCCCAATACAAAAGTTCACCGGAGATGACTTTTCCCATACAAAAGTTCACCGGAGATGACTTTCCCAATACAAAAGTTCACCGGAGATGACTTTCCCAATACAAAAGTTCACCGGAGATGACTTTTCCCATACAAAAGTTCACCGGAGATGACTTTCCCAATACAAAAGTTCACCGGAGATGACTTTCCCAATACAAAAGTTCACCGGAGATGACTTTTCCCATACAAAAGTTCATCGGAGATGACTTTCCCAATACAAAAGTTCACCGGAGATGACTTTTCCCATACAAAAGTTCACCGGAGATGACTTTCCCAATACAAAAGTTCACCGGAGATGACTTTTCCCACACAAAAGTTCACCGGAGATGACTTTCCCAATACAAAAGTTCACCGGGCATGACTTTCCCAATACAAAAGTTCACCGGAGATGACTTTTCCCATACAAAAGTTCACCGGACATGACTTTCCCAATACAAAAGTTCACCGGAGATGACTTTCCCAATACAAAAGTTCACCGGAGATGACTTTTCCCATACAAAAGTTCACCGGAAATGACTTTCCCAATACAAAAGTTCACCGGAGATGACTTTCCCAATACAAAAGTTCACCGGAGATGACTTTTCCCATACAAAAGTTCACCGGAGATGACTTTCCCAATACAAAAGTTCACCGGAGATGACTTTTCCCATACAAAAGTTCACCGGAGATGACTTTCCCAATACAAAAGTTCACCGGAGATGACTTTTCCCATACAAAAGTTCACCGGAGATGACTTTCCCAATACAAAAGTTCACCGGGCATGACTTTCCCAATACAAAAGTTCACCGGAGATGACTTTTCCCATACAAAAGTTCACCGGAGATGACTTTCCCAATACAAAAGTTCACCGGAGATGACTTTTCCCATACAAAAGTTCACCGGAGATGACTTTTCCCATACAAAAGTTCACCGGAGATGACTTTCCCAATACAAAAGTTCACCGGGCATGACTTTTCCCATACAAAAGTTCACCGGAGATGACTTTCCCAATACAAAAGTTCACCGGAGATGACTTTTCCCATACAAAAGTTCACCGGAGATGACTTTCCCAATACAAAAGTTCACCGGAGATGACTTTCCCAATACAAAAGTTCACCGGAGATGACTTTCCCAATACAAAAGTTCACCGGAGATGACTTTTCCCAATACAAAAGTTCACCGGAGATGACTTTCCCAATACAAAAGTTCACCGGAGATGACTTTTCCCATACAAAAGTTCACCGGAGATGACTTTCCCAATACAAAAGTTCACCGGAGATGACTTTTCCCATACAAGAGTTCACCGGGCATGACTTTCCCAATACAAAAGTTCACCGGAGATGACTTTTCCCATACAAAAGTTCACCGGAGATGACTTTCCCAATACAAAAGTTCACCGGAGATGACTTTCCCAATACAAAAGTTCACCGGAGATGACTTTCCCAATACAAAAGTTCACCGGAGATGACTTTTCCCATACAAAAGTTCACCGCAGATGACTTTCCCAATACAAAAGTTCACCGGAGATGACTTTCCCAATACAAAAGTTCACCGGAGATGACTTTTCCCATACAAAAGTTCACCGGAGATGACTTTCCCAATATAAAAGTTCACCGGGCATGACTTTCCCAATACAAAAGTTCACCGGAGATGACTTTCCCAATACAAAAGTTCACCGGAGATGACTTTTCCCATACAAAAGTTCACCGGAGATGACTTTCCCAATACAAAAGTTCACCGGAGATGACTTTTCCCATACAAAAGTTCACCGGAGATGACTTTCCCAATACAAAAGTTCACCGGAGATGACTTTCCCAATACAAAAGTTCACCGGAGATGACTTTCCCAATACAAAAGTTCACCGGAGATGACTTTTCCCATACAAAAGTTCACCGGAGATGACTTTCCCAATACAAAAGTTCACCGGAGATGACTTTCCCAATACAAAAGTTCACCGGGCATGACTTTCCCCAATACAAAAGTTCACCGGAGATGACTTTCCCAATACAAAAGTTCACCGAGCATGACTTTCCCAAAATAAAAGTTCACCGGGCATGACTTTCCCAATATAAAAGTTCACCGGTCATGACTTTCCCAATACAAAAGTTCACCGGAGATGACTTTCCCATACAAAAGTTCACCGGAGATGACTTTTCCCATACAAAAGTTCACCGGAGATGACTTTCCCAATACAAAAGTTCACCGGAGATGACTTTTCCCATACAAAAGTTCACCGGAGATGACTTTCCCAATACAAAAGTTCACCGGAGATGACTTTCCCAATACAAAAGTTCACCGGAGATGACTTTTCCCATACAAAAGTTCACCGGAGATGACTTTCCCAATACAAAAGTTCACCGGAGATGACTTTCCCAATACAAAAGTTCACCGGAGATGAATTTCCCATACAAAAGTTCACCGGAGATGACTTTCCCAATACAAAAGTTCACCGGAGATGACTTTTCCCATACAAAAGTTCACCGGAGATGACTTTCCCAATACAAAAGTTCACCGGAGATGACTTTCCCAATACAAAAGTTCACCGGAGATGACTTTTCCCATACAAAAGTTCACCGGAGATGACTTTCCCAATACAAAAGTTCACCGGAGATGACTTTCCCAATATAAAAGTTCACCGGGCATGACTTTCCAAATAAGCGACTTTCCCAATACAAAAGTTCAAGTTCCCGGAGATGACTTTCCCAATAAAAAGTTCACCGGAGATGACTTTTCCCATACAAAAGTTTACCGAGATGACTTTCCCATACATTGCAATATTCCCAATACAAAAGTTCACCGGAGATGACTTTTCCCATAACAAAAGTTCACCGAGATGACTTTCCCAATACAAAAGTTCCGGAGATGACTTTCCCAATACAAAAGTTCACCGGGAGAGACTTTTCCATACAAAAGTTCACCGGAGATGACTTTCCCAATACAAAAGTTCACCGGAGATGACTTTTCCCATACAAAAGTTCACCGGAGATGACTTTCTCAATACAAAAGTTCACCGGAGATGACTTTTCCCATACAAAAGTTCACCGGAGATGACTTTCCCAATACAAAAGTTCACCGGGCATGACTTTCCCAATACAAAAGTTCACCGGAGATGACTTTTCCCATACAAAAGTTCACCGGGCATGACTTTCCCAATACAAAAGTTCACCGGAGATGACTTTCCCAATACAAAAGTTCACCGGAGATGACTTTTCCCATACAAAAGTTCACCGGAGATGACTTTCCCAATACATAAGTTCACCGGAGATGACTTTCCCAATACAAAAGTTCACCGGAGATGACTTTTCCCATACAAAAGTTCACCGGAGATGACTTTCCCAATACAAAAGTTCACCGGAGATGACTTTTCCCATACAAAAGTTCACCGCAGATGACTTTCCCAATACAAAAGTTCACCGGAGATGACTTTCCCAATACAAAAGTTCACCGGAGATGACTTTCCCAATACAAAAGTTCACCGGAGATGACTTTTCCCAATACAAAAGTTCACCGGAGATGACTTTCCCAATACAAAAGTTCACCGGAGATGACTTTTCCCATACAAAAGTTCACCGGAGATGACTTTCCCAATACAAAAGTTCACCGGAGATGACTTTTCCCATACAAAAGTTCACCGGGCATGACTTTCCCAATACAAAAGTTCACCGGAGATGACTTTCCCAATACAAAAGTTCACCGGGCATGACTTTCCCAATACAAAAGTTCACCGGGCACGACTTTCCCAATACAAAAGTTCACCGGGCATGACTTTCCCAATACAAAAGTTCACCGGGCATGACTTTCCCAATACAAAAGTTCACCGGGCATGACTTTCCCAATACAAAAGTTCACCGGAGATGACTTTTCCCATACAAAAGTTCACCGGAGATGACTTTCCCAATACAAAAGTTCACCGGAGATGACTTTCCCAATACAAAAGTTCACCGGAGATGACTTTTCCCATACAAAAGTTCACCGGAGATGACTTTCCCAATACAAAAGTTCACCGGAGATGACTTTCCCAATACAAAAGTTCACCGGAGATGACTTTTCCCATACAAAAGTTCACCGGAGATGACTTTCCCAATACAAAAGTTCACCGGAGATGACTTTTCCCATACAAAAGTTCACCGGAGATGACTTTCCCAATACAAAAGTTCACCGGAGATAACTTTTCCAATACAAAAGTTCACCGGGCATGACTTTCCCAATACAAAAGTTCACCGGAGATGACTTTCCCAATACAAAAGTTCACCGGGCATGACTTTCCCAAAACAAAAGTTCACCGGGCATGACTTTCCCAATATAAAAGTTCACCGGGCATGACTTTCCCAATACAAAAGTTCACCGGAGATGACTTTCCCAATACAAAAGTTCACCGGAGATGACTGTTCCCATACAAAAGTTCACCGGAGATGACTTTCCCTATACAAAAGTTCACCGGAGATGACTTTTCCCATACAAAAGTTCACCGGAGATGACTTTCCCAATACAAAAGTTCACCGGAGATGACTTTCCCAATACAAAAGTTCACCGGAGATGACTTTTCCCATACAAAAGTTCACCGGAGATGACTTTCCCAATACAAAAGTTCACCGGAGATGACTTTCCCAATACAAAAGTTCACCGGAGATGACTTTTCCCATACAAAAGTTCACCGGAGATGACTTTCCCAATACAAAAGTTCACCGGAGATGACTTTTCCCATACAAAAGTTCACCGGAGATGACTTTCCCAATACAAAAGTTCACCGGAGATGACTTTCCCAATACAAAAGTTCACCGGAGATGACTTTTCCCATACAAAAGTTCACCGGGCATGACTTTCCCAATACAAAAGTTCACCGGAGATGACTTTCCCAATACAAAAGTTCACCGGGCATGACTTTCCCAATACAAAAGTTCACCGGGCACGACTTTCCCAATACAAAAGTACACCGGGCATGACTTTCCCAATACAAAAGTTCACCGGGCATGACTTTCCCAATACAAAAGTTCACCGGGCATGACTTTCCCAATACAAAAGTCCACCGGAGATGACTTTTCCCATACAAAAGTTCACCGGAGATGACTTTCCCAATACAAAAGTTCACCGGAGATGACTTTCCCAATACAAAAGTTCACCGGAGATGACTTCCCCAATACAAAAGTTCACCGGAGATGACTTTTCCCATACAAAAGTTCACCGGAGATGAATTTTCCCATACAAAAGTTCACCGGAGATGACTTTCCCAATACAAAAGTTCACCGGAGATGACTTTTCCCATGCAAAAGTTCACCGGAGATGACTTTCCCAATACAAAAGTTCACCGGGCATGACTTTCCCAATACAAAAGTTCACCGGAGATGACTTTCTCAATATAAAGGTTCACCGGAGATGACTTTCCCAATACAAAAGTTCACCGGAGATGACTTTCCCAATACAAAAGTTCACCGGAGATGACTTTCCCAATATAAAAGTTCACCGGAGATGACTTTCCCAATACAAAAGTTCACCGGAGATGACTTTCCCAATACAAAAGTTCACCGGAGATGACTTTTCCCATACAAAAGTTCACCGGAGATGACTTTTCCCATACAAAAGTTCACCGGAGATGACTTTCCCATACAAAAGTTCACCGGAGATGACTTTCCCAATACAAAAGTTCACCGGAGATGACTTTTCCCATACAAAGTTCACCGGAGATGACTTTCCCAATACAAAAGTTCACCGGAGATGACTTTCCCAATATAAAAGTTCACCGAGCATGACTTTCCCAATACAAAAGTTCACCGGGCATGACTTTCCCAATACAAAAGTTCACCGGAGATGACTTTTCCCATACAAAAGTTCACCGGAGATGACTTTTCCCATACAAAAGTTCACCGGAGATGATTTTTCCCATACAAAAGTTCACCGGGCATGACTTTCCCAATACAAAAGTTCACCGGGCATGACTTTCCCAATACAAAAGTTCACCGGAGATGACTTTCCCAATACAAAAGTTCACCGGAGATGACTTTCCCAATATAAAAGTTCACCGGGCATGACTTTCCCAATACAAAAGTTCACCGGAGATGGCTTTCCCAATACAAAAGTTCACCGGAGATGACTTTTCCCATACAAAAGTTCACCGGAGATGATTTTCCCATACAAAAGTTCACCGGGCATGACTTTCCCAATACAAAAGTTCACCGGGCATGACTTTCCCAATACAAAAGTTCACCGGGCACGACTTTCCCAATACAAAAGTTCACCGGGCATGACTTTCCCAATACAAAAGTTCACCGGAGATGACTTTCCCAATACAAAAGTTCACCGGGCATGACTTTCCCAAAACAAAAGTTCACCGGGCATGACTTTCCCAATACAAAAGTTCACCGGAGATGACTTTTCCCATACAAAAGTTCACCGGAGATGACTTTCCCAATACAAAAGTTCACCGGAGATGACTTTTCCCATACAAAAGTTCACCGGAGATGACTTTTCCCATACAAAAGTTCACCGGAGATGACTTTCCCAATACAAAAGTTCACCGGGCATGACTTTCCCAATACAAAAGTTCACCGGAGATGACTTTCCCAATACAAAAGTTCACCGGAGATGACTTTCCCAATATAAAAGTTCACTGGGCATGACTTTCCCAATACAAAAGTTCACCGGAGATGACTTTTCCCATACAAAAGTTCACCGGAGATGACTTTTCCCATACAAAAGTTCACCGGGCATGACTTTCCCAATACAAAAGTTCACCGGGCATGACTTTCCCAATACAAAAGTTCACCGGAGATGACTTTCCCAATACAAAAGTTCACCGGAGATGACTTTCCCAATATAAAAGTTCACCGGGCATGACTTTCCCAATACAAAAGTTCACCGGGCACGACTTTCCCAATACAAAAGTTCACCGGAGATGACTTTCCCAATACAAAAGTTCACCGGGCATGACTTTCCCAATATAAAAGTTCACCGGGCATGACTTTCCCAATACAAAAGTTCACCGGGCACGACTTTCCCAATACAAAAGTTCACCGGAGATGACTTTCCCAATACAAAAGTTCACCGGAGATGACTTTTCCCATACAAAGGTTCACCGGAGATGACTTTCCCAATACAAAAGTTCACCGGAGATGACTTTTCCCATACAAAAGTTCACCGGAGATGACTTTTCCCATACAAAAGTTCACCGGAGATTACTTTTCCCATACAAAAGTTCACCGGGCATGACTTTCCCAATACGAAAGTTCACCGGGCATGACTTTCCCAATACAAAAGTTCACCGGAGATGACTTTCCCAATACAAAAGTTCACCGGAGATGACTTTCCCAATATAAAAGTTCACCGGGCATGACTTTCCCAATACAAAAGTTCACCGGAGATGACTTTCCCAATACAAAAGTTCACCGGGCACGACTTTCCCAATACAAAAGTTCACCGGAGATGACTTTCCCAATACAAAAGTTCACCGGGCATGACTTTCCCAATATAAAAGTTCACCGGAGATGACTTTCCCAATACAAAAGTTCACCGGAGATGACTTTTCCCATACAAAAGTTCACCGGAGATGACTTTTCCCATACAAAAGTTCACCGGAGATGACTTTTCCCATACAAAAGTTCACCGGAGATGACTTTCCCAATACAAAAGTTCACCGGAGATGACTTTTCCCATACAAAAGTTCACCGGAGATGACTTTCCCAATACAAAAGTTCACCGGAGATGACTTTCCCAATACAAAAGTTCACCGGGCATGACTTTCCCAATACAAAAGTTCACCGGGCATGACTTTCCCAATACAAAAGTTCACCGGAGATGACTTTCCCAATACAAAAGTTCACCGGAGATGACTTTCCCAATACAAAAGTTCACCGGAGATGACTTTCCCAATACAAAAGTTCACCGGGCATGACTTTCCCAATACAAAAGTTCACCGGAGATGACTTTCCCAATACAAAAGTTCACCGGGCATGACTTTCCCAATATAAAAGTTCACCGGGCATGACTTTCCCAATACAAAAGTTCACCGGAGATGACTTTCCCAATACAAAAGTTCACCGGAGATGACTTTTCCCATACAAAAGTTCACCGGAGATGACTTTCCCAATACAAAAGTTCACCGGGCATGACTTTCCCAAAACAAAAGTTCACCGGGCATGACTTTCCCAATACAAAAGTTCACCGAAGATGACTTTTCCCATACAAAAGTTCACCGGAGATGACTTTCCCAATACAAAAGTTCACCGGAGATGACTTTTCCCATACAAAAGTTCACCGGAGATGACTTTTCCCATACAAAAGTTCACCGGAGATGACTTTCCCAATACAAAAGTTCACCGGGCATGACTTTCCCAATACAAAAGTTCACCGGAGATGAATTTTCCCATACAAAAGTTCACCGGAGATGACTTTCCCAATACAAAAGTTCACCGGAGATGACTTTTCCCATACAAAAGTTCACCGGAGTTGACTTTCCCAATACAAAAGTTCACCGGAGATGACTTTTCCCATACAAAAGTTCACCGGAGATGACTTTCCCAATACAAAAGTTCACCGGAGATGACTTTTCCCATACAAAAGTTCACCGGAGATGACTTTCCCATTACAAAAGTTCACCGGAGATGACTTTCCCAATACAAAAGTTCACCGGAGATGACTTTTCCCATACAAAAGTTCACCGGAGATGACTTTCCCAATACAAAAGTTCACCGGAGATGACTTTCCCAATACAAAAGTTCACCGGAAATGACTTTCCCAATACAAAAGTTCACCGGAGATGACTTTCCCAATACAAAAGTTCACCGGAGATGACTTTTCCCATACAAAAGTTCACCGGAGATGACTTTCCCAATACAAAAGTTCACCGGGCATGACTTTCCCAATACAAAAGTTCACCGGGCACGACTTTCCCAATACAAAAGTTCACCGGGCATGACTTTCCCAATACAAAAGTTCACCGGAGATGACTTTCCCAATACAAAAGTTCACCGGGCATGACTTTCCCAAAACAAAAGTTCACCGGGCATGACTTTCCCAATACAAAAGTTCACCGGAGATGACTTTTCCCATACAAAAGTTCACCGGAGATGACTTTCCCAATACAAAAGTTCACCGGAGATGACTTTTCCCATACAAAAGTTCACCGGAGATGACTTTTCCCATACAAAAGTTCACCGGTGATGACTTTCCCAATACAAAAGTTCACCGGGCATGACTTTCCCAATACAAAAGTTCACCGGAGATGACTTTACCCATACAAAAGTTCACCGGAGATGACTTTCCCAATACAAAAGTTCATCGGAGATGACTTTTCCCATACAAAAGTTCAGCGGAGATGACTTTTCCCATACAAAAGTTCACCGGAGATGACTTTTCCCATACAAAAGTTCACCGGGCATGACTTTCCCAATACAAAAGTTCACCGGGCATGACTTTCCCAATACAAAAGTTCACCGGAGATGACTTTCCCAATACAAAAGTTCACCGGAGATGACTTTCCCAATATAAAAGTTCACCGGGCATGACTTTCCCAATACAAAAGTTCACCGGGCACGACTTTCCCAATACAAAAGTTCACCGGAGATGACTTTCCCAATACAAAAGTTCACCGGGCATGACTTTCCCAATATAAAAGTTCACCGGGCATGACTTTCCCAATACAAAAGTTTCCGGGCACGACTTTCCCAATACAAAAGTTCACCGGAGATGACTTTCCCAATACAAAAGTTCACCGGGCATGACTTTCCCAATATAAATTTCACCGGGCATGACTTTCCCAATACAAAAGTTCACCGGAGATGACTTTCCCAATACAAAAGTTCACCGGAGATGACTTTTCCCATACAAAAGTTCACCGGAGATGACTTTTCCCATACAAAAGTTCACCGGAGATGACTTTCCCAATACAAAAGTTCACCGGGCATGACTTTCCCAAAACAAAAGTTCACCGGGCATGACTTTCCCAATACAAAAGTTCACCGGGCACGACTTTCCCAATACAAAAGTTCACCGGGCATGACTTTCCCAATACAAAAGTTCACCGGAGATGACTTTTCCCATACAAAAGTTCACCGGAGATGACTTTCCCAATACAAAAGTTCACCGGAGATGACTTTTCCCATACAAAAGTTCTCCGGAGATGACTTTTCCCATACAAAAGTTCACCGGAGATGACTTTCCCAATACAAAAGTTCACCGGAGATGACTTTTCCCATACAAAAGTTCACCGGAGATGACTTTCCCAATACAAAAGTTCACCGGAGATGACTTTTCCCATACAAAAGTTCACCGGAGATGACTTTCCCAATACAAAAGTTCGCCGGAGATGACTTTTCCCATACAAAAGTTCACCGGAGATGACTTTCCCAATACAAAAGTTCACCGGAGATGACTTTCCCAATACAAAAGTTCACCGGAGATGTCTTTCCCATACAAAAGTTCACCGGAGATGACTTTCCCAATACAAAAGTTCACCGGGCATGACTTTCCCAAAACAAAAGTTCACCGGGCATGACTTTCCCAATACAAAAGTTCACCGGGCATGACTTTCCCAATACAAAACTTTTCCCATACAAAAGTTCACCGGAGATGACTTTCCCAATACAAAAGTTCACCGGAGATGACTTTTCCCATACAAAAGTTCTCCGGAGATGACTTTTCCCATACAAAAGTTCACCGGAGATGACTTTCCCAATACAAAAGTTCACCGGAGATGACTTTCCCAATACAAAAGTTCACCGGAGATGACTTTTCCCATACAAAAGTTCACCGGAGATGACTTTCCCAATACAAAAGTTCGCCGGAGATGACTTTTCCCATACAAAAGTTCACCGGAGATGACTTTCCCAATACAAAAGTTCACCGGAGATGACTTTCCCAATACAAAAGTTCACCGGAGATGTCTTTCCCAATACAAAAGTTCACCGGAGATGACTTTCCCAATACAAAAGTTCACCGGAGATGACTTTTCCCATACAAAAGTTCACCGGAGATGACTTTCCCAATACAAAAGTTCACCGGAGATGACTTTTCCCATACAAAAGTTCACCGGAGATGACTTTCCCAAAACAAAAGTTAACCGGAGATGACTTTTCCCATACAAAAGTTCACCGGAGATGACTTTCCCAATACAAAAGTTCACCGGAGATGACTTTCCCAATACAAAAGTTCACCGGAGATGACTTTCCCAATACAAAAGTTCACCGGAGATGACTTTCCCAATACAAAAGTTCACCGGAGATGACTTTCCCAATACAAAAGTTCACCGGAGATGACTTTTCCCATACAAAAGTTCACCGGAGATGACTTTCCCAATACAAAAGTTCACCGGAGATGACTTTTCCCATACAAAAGTTCACCGGAGATGACTTTCCCAATACAAAAGTTCACCGGAGATGACTTTCGCAATACAAAAGTTCACCGGAGATGACTTTCCCAATACAAAAGTTCACCGGAGATGACTTTCCCAATACAAAAGTTCACCGGAGATGACTTTTCCCATACAAAAGTTCACCGGAGATGACTTTCCCAATACAAAAGTTCACCGGAGATGACTTTTCCCATACAAAAGTTCACCGGAGATGACTTTTCCCATACAAAAGTTCACCGGAGATGACTTTCCCAATACAAAAGTTCACCGGAGGTGACTTTCCCAATACAAAAGTTCACCGGGCACGACTTTCCCAATACAAAAGTTCACCGGAGATGACTTTCCCAGTACAAAAGTTCACCGGGCATGACTTTCCCAATACAAAAGTTCACCGGGCACGACTTTCCCAATACAAAAGTTCACCGGGCATGACTTTCCCAATACAAAAGTTCACCGGAGATGACTTTTCCCATACAAAAGTTCACCGGAGATGACTTTCCCAATACAAAAGTTCACCGGAGATGACTTTTCCCATACAAAAGTTCACCGGAGATGACTTTCCCAATACAAAAGTTCACCGGAGATGACTTTCCCAATACAAAAGTTCACCGGAGATGACTTTTCCCATACAAAAGTTCACCGGAGATGACTTTCCCAATACAAAAGTTCACCGGAGATGACTTTTCCCATACAAAAGTTCACCGGACATGACTTTCCCAATACAAAAGTTCACCGGAGATGACTTTTCCCATACAAAAGTTCACCGGAGATGACTTTCCCAATACAAAAGTTTACCGGAGATGACTTTCCCAATACAAAAGTTCACCGGAGATGACTTTCCCAATACAAAAGTTCACCGGAGATGACTTTCCCAATACAAAAGTTCACCGGAGATGACTTTTCCCATACAAAAGTTCACCGGAGATGACTTTCCCAATACAAAAGTTCACCGGAGATGACTTTCCCAATACAAAAGTTCACCGGAGATGACTTTTCCCATACAAAAGTTCACCGGGCATGACTTTCCCAATACAAAAGTTCACCGGGCACGACTTTCCCAATACAAAAGTTCACCGGGCATGACTTTCCCAATACAAAAGTTCACCGGAGATGACTTTCCCAATACAAAAGTTCACCGGAGATGACTTTCCCAATACAAAAGTTCACCGGAGATGACTTTCCCAATACAAAAGTTCACCGGAGATGACTTTTCCCATACAAAAGTTCACCGGAGATGACTTTTCCCATACAAAAGTTCACCGGGCATGACTTTCCCAAAACAAAAGTTCACCGGGCATGACTTTCCCAATACAAAAGTTCACCGGAGATGACTTTCCCAATACAAAAGTTCACCGGAGATGACTTTCCCAATACAAAAGTTCACCGGAGATGACTTTTCCCATACAAAAGTTCACCGGAGATGACTTTCCCAATACAAAAGTTCACCGGAGATGACTTTCCCAATACAAAAGTTCACCGGGCACGACTTTCCCAATACAAAAGTTCACCGGAGATGACTTTTCCCATACAAAAGTTCACCGGAGATGACTTTTCCCATACAAAAGTTCTCCGGAGATGACTTTTCCCATACAAAAGTTCACCGGAGATGACTTTCCCAATACAAAAGTTCACCGGAGATGACTTTTCCCATACAAAAGTTCACCGGAGATGACTTTCCCAATACAAAAGTTCACCGGAGATGACTTTTCCCATACAAAAGTTCACCGGAGATGACTTTCCCAATACAAAAGTTCACCGGAGATGACTTTTCCCATACAAAAGTTCACCGGAGATGACTTTCCCAATACAAAAGTTCACCGGAGATGACTTTCCCAATACAAAAGTTCACCGGAGATGTCTTTCCCAATACAAAAGTTCACCGGAGATGACTTTCCCAATACAAAAGTTCACCGGAGATGACTTTCCCAATACAAAAGTTCACCGGAGATGACTTTCCCAATACAAAAGTTCACCGGAGATGACTTTTCCCATACAAAAGTTCACCGGAGATGACTTTCCCAATACAAAAGTTCACCGGAGATGACTTTTCCCATACAAAAGTTCTCCGGAGATGACTTTTCCCACACAAAAGTTCACCGGAGATGACTTTCCCAATACAAAAGTTCACCGGAGATGACTTTTCCCATACAAAAGTTCACCGGAGATGACTTTCCCAATACAAAAGTTCACCGGAGATGACTTTTCCCATACAAAAGTTCACCGGAGATGACTTTCCCAATACAAAAGTTCACCGGAGATGACTTTTCCCATACAAAAGTTCACCGGAGATGACTTTCCCAATACAAAAGTTCACCGGAGATGACTTTCCCAATACAAAAGTTCACCGGAGATGTCTTTCCCAATACAAAAGTTCACCGGAGATGACTTTCCCAATACAAAAGTTCACCGGAGATGACTTTCCCAATACAAAAGTTCACCGGAGATGACTTTTCCCATACAAAAGTTCACCGGAGATGACTTTCCCAATACAAAAGTTCACCGGAGATGACTTTTCCCATACAAAAGTTCACCGGAGATGACTTTCCCAATACAAAAGTTCACCGGAGATGACTTTTCCCATACAAAAGTTCACCGGAGATGACTTTCCCAATACAAAAGTTCACCGGGCATGACTTTCCCAATACAAAAGTTCACCGGAGATGACTTTTCCCATACAAAAGTTCACCGGAGATGACTTTCCCAATACAAAAGTTCACCGGAGATGACTTTTCCCATACAAAAGTTCACCGGAGATGACTTTTCCCATACAAAAGTTCACCGGAGATGACTTTCCCAATACAAAAGTTCACCGGGCATGACTTTTCCCATACAAAAGTTCACCGGAGATGACTTTCCCAATACAAAAGTTCACCGGAGATGACTTTTCCCATACAAAAGTTCACCGGAGATGACTTTCCCAATACAAAAGTTCACCGGAGATGACTTTCCCAATACAAAAGTTCACCGGAGATGACTTTCCCAATACAAAAGTTCACCGGAGATGACTTTTCCCAATACAAAAGTTCACCGGAGATGACTTTCCCAATACAAAAGTTCACCGGAGATGACTTTTCCCATACAAAAGTTCACCGGAGATGACTTTCCCAATACAAAAGTTCACCGGAGATGACTTTTCCCATACAAGAGTTCACCGGGCATGACTTTCCCAATACAAAAGTTCACCGGAGATGACTTTTCCCATACAAAAGTTCACCGGAGATGACTTTCCCAATACAAAAATTCACCGGAGATGACTTTCCCAATACAAAAGTTCACCGGAGATGACTTTCCCAATACAAAAGTTCACCGGAGATGACTTTTCCCATACAAAAGTTCACCGGAGATGACTTTCCCAATACAAAAGTTCACCGGAGATGACTTTCCCAATACAAAAGTTCACCGGAGATGACTTTTCCCATACAAAAGTTCACCGGAGATGACTTTCCCAATATAAAAGTTCACCGGGCATGACTTTCCCAATACAAAAGTTCACCGGAGATGACTTTCCCAATACAAAAGTTCACCGGAGATGACTTTTCCCATACAAAAGTTCACCGGAGATGACTTTCCCAATACAAAAGTTCACCGGAGATGACTTTTCCCATATAAAAGTTCACCGGAGATGACTTTCCCAATACAAAAGTTCACCGGAGATGACTTTCCCAATACAAAAGTTCACCGGAGATGACTTTCCCAATACAAAAGTTCACCGGAGATGACTTTTCCCATACAAAAGTTCACCGGAGATGACTTTCCCAATACAAAAGTTCACCGGAGATGACTTTCCCAATACAAAAGTTCACCGGGCATGACTTTCCCAATACAAAAGTTCACCGGAGATGACTTTCCCAATACAAAAGTTCACCGGGCATGACTTTCCCAAAACAAAAGTTCACCGGGCATGACTTTCCCAATATAAAAGTTCACCGGGCATGACTTTCCCAATACAAAAGTTCACCGGAGATGACTTTCCCAATACAAAAGTTCACCGGAGATGACTTTTTCCCATACAAAAGTTCACCGGAGATGACTTTCTCAATACAAAAGTTCACCGGAGATGACTTTTCCCATACAAAAGTTCACCGGAGATGACTTTCCCAATACAAAAGTTCACCGGGCATGACTTTCCCAATACAAAAGTTCACCGGAGATGACTTTTCCCATACAAAAGTTCACCGGGCATGACTTTCCCAATACAAAAGTTCACCGGAGATGACTTTCCCAATACAAAATTTCACCGGAGATGACTTTTCCCATACAAAAGTTCACCGGAGATGACTTTCCCAATACAAAAGTTCACCGGAGATGACTTTCCCAATACAAAAGTTCACCGGAGATGACTTTTCCCATACAAAAGTTCACCGGAGATGACTTTCCCAATACAAAAGTTCACCGGAGATGACTTTTCCCATACAAAAGTTCACCGGAGATGACTTTCCCAATACAAAAGTTCACCGGAGATGACTTTCCCAATACAAAAGTTCACCGGAGATGACTTTCCCATTACAAAAGTTCACCGGAGATGACTTTTCCCAATACAAAAGTTCACCGGAGATGACTTTCCCAATACAAAAGTTCACCGGAGATGACTTTTCCCATACAAAAGTTCACCGGAGATGACTTTCCCAATACAAAAGTTCACCGGAGATGACTTTTCCCATACAAAAGTTCACCGGGCATGACTTTCCCAATACAAAAGTTCACCGGAGATGACTTTCCCAATACAAAAGTTCACCGGGCATGACTTTCCCAATACAAAAGTTCACCGGGCACGACTTTCCCAATACAAAAGTTCACCGGGCATGACTTTCCCAATACAAAAGTTCACCGGGCATGACTTTCCCAATACAAAAGTTCACCGGGCATGACTTTCCCAATACAAAAGTTCACCGGAGATGACTTTTCCCATACAAAAGTTCACCGGAGATGACTTTTCCCATGCAAAAGTTCACCGGAGATGACTTTCCCAATACAAAAGTTCACCGGAGATGACTTTCCCAATACAAAAGTTCACCGGAGATGACTTTTCCCATACAAAAGTTCACCGGAGATGACTTTCCCAATACAAAAGTTCACCGGAGATGACTTTTCCCATACAAAAGTTCACCGGAGATGACTTTCCCAATACAAAAGTTCACCGGAGATGACTTTTCCAATACAAAAGTTCACCGGGCATGACTTTCCCAATACAAAAGTTCGCCGGAGATGACTTTCCCAATACAAAAGTTCACCGGGCATGACTTTCCCAAAACAAAAGTTCACCGGGCATGACTTTCCCAATATAAAAGTTCACCGGGCATGACTTTCCCAATACAAAAGTTCACCGGAGATGACTTTCCCAATACAAAAGTTCACCGGAGATGACTGTTCCCATACAAAAGTTCACCGGAGATGACTTTCCCAATACAAAAGTTCACCGGAGATGACTTTTCCCATACAAAATTCACCGGAGATGACTTTCCCAATACAAAAGTTCACCGGAGATGACTTTCCCAATACAAAAGTTCACCGGAGATGACTTTTCCCATACAAAAGTTCACCGGAGATGACTTTCCCAATACAAAAGTTCACCGGAGATGACTTTCCCAATACAAAAGTTCACCGGAGATGACTTTTCCCATACAAAAGTTCACCGGAGATGACTTTCCCAATACAAAAGTTCACCGGAGATGACTTTTCCCATACAAAAGTTCACCGGAGATGACTTTCCCAATACAAAAGTTCACCGGAGATGACTTTCCCAATACAAAAGTTCACCGGAGATGACTTTTCCCATACAAAAGTTCACCGGGCATGACTTTCCCAATATAAAAGTTCACCGGAGATGACTTTGCCAATACAAAAGTTCACCGGGCATGACTTTCCCAATACAAAAGTTCACCGGGCACGACTTTCCCAATACAAAAGTACACCGGGCATGACTTTCCCAATACAAAAGTTCACCGGGCATGACTTTCCCAATACAAAAGTTCACCGGGCATGACTTTCCCAATACAAAAGTTCACCGGAGATGACTTTTCCCATACAAAAGTTCACCGGAGATGACTTTCCCAATACAAAAGTTCACCGGAGATGACTTTCCCAATACAAAAGTTCACCGGAGATGACTTCCCCAATACAAAAGTTCACCGGAGATGACTTTTCCCATACAAAAGTTCACCGGAGATGAATTTTCCCATACAAAAGTTCACCGGAGATGACTTTCCCAATATAAAAGTTCACCGGAGATGACTTTCCCAATACAAAAGTTCACCGGAGATGACTTTCCCAATACAAAAGTTCAGCGGAGATGACTTTTCCCATACAAAAGTTCACCGGAGATGACTTTTCCCATACAAAAGTTCACCGGAGATGACCTTCCCATACAAAAGTTCACCGGAGATGACTTTCCCAATACAAAAGTTCACCGGAGATGACTTTTCCCATACAAAAGTTCACCGGAGATGACTTTCCCAATACAAAAGTTCACCGGAGATGACTTTCCCAATATAAAAGTTCACCGAGCATGACTTTCCCAATACAAAAGTTCACCGGGCATGACTTTCCCAATACAAAAGTTCACCGGAGATGACTTTTCCCATACAAAAGTTCACCGGAGATGACTTTTCCCATACAAAAGTTCACCGGAGATGACTTTTCCCATACAAAAGTTCACAGGAGATGACTTTCCCAATACAAAAGTTCACCGGAGATGACTTTTCCCATACAAAAGTTCACCGGAGATGACTTTTCCCATACAAAAGTTCACCGGAGATGACTTTCCCAATACAAAAGTTCACCGGGCATGACTTTCCCAATACAAAAGTTCACCGGAGATGACTTTTCCCATACAAAAGTTCACCGGAGATGACTTTCCCAATACAAAAGTTCACCGGAGATGACTTTTCCCATACAAAAGTTCACCGGAGATGACTTTTCCCAAACAAAAGTTCACCGGAGATGACTTTGCCCATACAAAAGTTCACCGGGCATGACTTTCCCAATACAAAAGTTCACCGGGCATGACTTTCCCAATACAAAAGTTCACCGGAGATGACTTTCCCAATACAAAAGTTCACCTGAGATGACTTTCCCAATATAAAAGTTCACCGGGCATGACTTTCCCAATACAAAAGTTCACCGGAGATGACTTTCCCAATACAAAAGTTCACCGGAGATGACTTTTCCCATACAAAAGTTCACCGGAGATGACTTTTCCCATACAAAAGTTCACCGGCATGACTTTCCCAATACAAAAGTTCACCGGGGCATGACTTTCCCAATACAAAAGTTCACCGGGCACGACTTTCCCAATACAAAAGTTCACCGGGCATGACTTTCCCAATACAAAAGTTCACCGGAGATGACTTTCCCAATACAAAAGTTCACCGGGCATGACTTTCCCAAAACAAAAGTTCACCGGCATGACTTTCCCAATACAAAAGTTCACCGGAGATGACTTTTCCCATACAAAAGTTCACCGGAGATGACTTTCCCAATACAAAAGTTCACCGGAGATGACTTTTCCCATACAAAAGTTCACCGGAGATGACTTTTCCCATACAAAAGTTCACCGGAGATGACTTTCCCAATACAAAAGTTCACCGGGCATGACTTTCCCAATACAAAAGTTCACCGGAGATGACTTTCCCAATACAAAAGTTCACCGGAGATGACTTTCCCAATATAAAAGTTCACCGGGCATGACTTTCCCAATACAAAAGTTCACCGGAGATGACTTTTCCCATACAAAAGTTCACCGGAGATGACTTTTCCCATACAAAAGTTCACCGGGCATGACTTTCCCAATACAAAAGTTCACCGGGCATGACTTTCCCAATACAAAAGTTCACCGGAGATGACTTTCCCAATACAAAAGTTCACCGGAGATGACTTTCCCAATATAAAAGTTCACCGGGCATGACTTTCCCAATACAAAAGTTCACCGGGCACGACTTTCCCAATACAAAAGTTCACCGGAGATGACTTTCCCAATACAAAAGTTCACCGGGCATGACTTTCCCAATATAAAAGTTCACCGGGCATGACTTTCCCAATACAAAAGTTCACCGGGCACGACTTTCCCAATACAAAAGTTCACCGGAGATGATTTTCCCAATACAAAAGTTCACCGGAGATGACTTTTCCCATACAAAGGTTCACCGGAGATGACTTTCCCAATACAAAAGTTCACCGGAGATGACTTTTCCCATACAAAAGTTCACCGGAGATGACTTTTCCCATACAAAAGTTCACCGGAGATTACTTTTCCCATACAAAAGTTCACCGGGCATGACTTTCCCAATACAAAAGTTCACCGGGCATGACTTTCCCAATACAAAAGTTCACCGGAGATGACTTTCCCAATACAAAAGTTCACCGGAGATGACTTTCCCAATATAAAAGTTCACCGGGCATGACTTTCCCAATACAAAAGTTCACCGGAGATGACTTTCCCAATACAAAAGTTCACCGGGCACGACTTTCCCAATACAAAAGTTCACCGGAGATGACTTTCCCAATACAAAAGTTCACCGGGCATGACTTTCCCAATATAAAAGTTCACCGGAGATGACTTTCCCAATACAAAAGTTCACCGGAGATGACTTTTCCCATACAAAAGTTCACCGGAGATGACTTTTCCCATACAAAAGTTCACCGGAGATGACTTTCCCAATACAAAAGTTCACCGGAGATGACTTTTCCAATACAAAAGTTCACCGGGCATGACTTTCCCAATACAAAAGTTCACCGGGCATGACTTTCCCAATACAAAAGTTCACCGGAGATGACTTTCCCAATACAAAAGTTCACCGGAGATGACTTTTCCAATACAAAAGTTCACCGGAGATGACTTTCCCAATACAAAAGTTCACCGGGCATGACTTTCCCAATACAAAAGTTCACCGGAGATGACTTTCCCAATACAAAAGTTCACCGGGCATGACTTTCCCAATATAAAAGTTCACCGGGCATGACTTTCCCAATACAAAAGTTCACCGGAGATGACTTTCCCAATACAAAAGTTCACCGGGCATGACTTTCCCAATATAAAAGTTCACCGGGCATGACTTTCCCAATACAAAAGTTCACCGGAGATGACTTTCCCAATACAAAAGTTCACCGGAGATGACTTTTCCCATACAAAAGTTCACCGGAGATGACTTTCCCAATACAAAAGTTCACCGGGCATGACTTTCCCAAACAAAAGTTCACCGGGCATGACTTTCCCAATACAAAAGTTCACCGGGGATGACTTTTCCCATACAAAAGTTCACCGGAGATGACTTTCCCAATACAAAAGTTCACCGGAGATGACTTTTCCCATACAAAAGTTCACCGGAGATGACTTTTCCCATACAAAAGTTCACCGGAGATGACTTTCCCAATACAAAAGTTCACCGGGCATGACTTTCCCAATACAAAAGTTCACCGGAGATGACTTTTCCCATACAAAAGTTCACCGGAGATGACTTTCCCAATACAAAAGTTCACCGGAGATGACTTTTCCCATACAAAAGTTCACCGGAGATGACTTTCCCAATACAAAAGTTCACCGGAGATGACTTTTCCCATACAAAAGTTCACCGGAGATGACTTTCCCAATACAAAAGTTCACCGGAGATGACTTTTCTCATACAAAAGTTCACCGGAGATGACTTTCCCAATACAAAAGTTCACCGGAGATGACTTTTCCCATACAAAAGTTCACCGGAGATGACTTTTCCCATACAAAAGTTCACCTGAGATGACTTTCCCAATATAAAAGTTCACCGGGCATGACTTTCCCAATACAAAAGTTCACCGGAGATGACTTTCCCAATACAAAAGTTCACCGGAGATGACTTTTCCCATACAAAAGTTCACCGGAGATGACTTTTCCCATACAAAAGTTCACCGGGCATGACTTTCCCAATACAAAAGTTCACCGGGCATGACTTTCCCAATACAAAAGTTCACCGGGCACGACTTTCCCAATACAAAAGTTCACCGGGCATGACTTTCCCAATACAAAAGTTCACCGGAGATGACTTTCCCAATACAAAAGTTCACCGGGCATGACTTTCCCAAAACAAAAGTTCACCGGGCATGACTTTCCCAATACAAAAGTTCACCGGAGATGACTTTTCCCATACAAAAGTTCACCGGAGATGACTTTCCCAATACAAAAGTTCACCGGAGATGACTTTTCCCATACAAAAGTTCACCGGAGATGACTTTTCCCATACAAAAGTTCACCGGAGATGACTTTCCCAATACAAAAGTTCACCGGGCATGACTTTCCCAATACAAAAGTTCACCGGAGATGACTTTCCCAATACAAAAGTTCACCGGAGATGACTTTCCCAATATAAAAGTTCACCGGGCATGACTTTCCCAATACAAAAGTTCACCGGAGATGACTTTTCCCATACAAAAGTTCACCGGAGATGACTTTTCCCATACAAAAGTTCACCGGGCATGACTTTCCCAATACAAAAGTTCACCGGGCATGACTTTCCCAATACAAAAGTTCACCGGAGATGACTTTCCCAATACAAAAGTTCACCGGAGATGACTTTCCCAATATAAAAGTTCACCGGGCATGACTTTCCCAATACAAAAGTTCACCGGGCACGACTTTCCCAATACAAAAGTTCACCGGAGATGACTTTCCCAATACAAAAGTTCACCGGGCATGACTTTCCCAATATAAAAGTTCACCGGGCATGACTTTCCCAATACAAAAGTTCACCGGGCACGACTTTCCCAATACAAAAGTTCACCGGAGATGACTTTCCCAATACAAAAGTTCACCGGAGATGACTTTTCCCATACAAAGGTTCACCGGAGATGACTTTCCCAATACAAAAGTTCACCGGAGATGACTTTTCCCATACAAAAGTTCACCGGAGATGACTTTTCCCATACAAAAGTTCACCGGAGATTACTTTTCCCATACAAAAGTTCACCGGGCATGACTTTCCCAATACAAAAGTTCACCGGGCATGACTTTCCCAATACAAAAGTTCACCGGAGATGACTTTCCCAATACAAAAGTTCACCGGAGATGACTTTCCCAATATAAAAGTTCACCGGGCATGACTTTCCCAATACAAAAGTTCACCGGAGATGACTTTCCCAATACAAAAGTTCACCGGGCACGACTTTCCCAATACAAAAGTTCACCGGAGATGACTTTCCCAATACAAAAGTTCACCGGGCATGACTTTCCCAATATAAAAGTTCACCGGAGATGACTTTCCCAATACAAAAGTTCACCGGAGATGACTTTTCCCATACAAAAGTTCACCGGAGATGACTTTTCCCATACAAAAGTTCACCGGAGATGACTTTCCCAATACAAAAGTTCACCGGAGATGACTTTTCCAATACAAAAGTTCACCGGAGATGACTTTCCCAATATAAAAGTTCACCGGGCATGACTTTCCCAATACAAAAGTTCACCGGGCACGACTTTCCCAATACAAAAGTTCACCGGAGATGACTTTCCCAATACAAAAGTTCACCGGGCATGACTTTCCCAATATAAAAGTTCACCGGGCATGACTTTCCCAATACAAAAGTTCACCGGGCACGACTTTCCCAATACAAAAGTTCACCGGAGATGACTTTCCCAATACAAAAGTTCACCGGAGATGACTTTTCCCATACAAAGGTTCACCGGAGATGACTTTCCAATACAAAAGTTCACCGGAGATGACTTTTCCCATACAAAAGTTCACCGGAGATGACTTTTCCCATACAAAAGTTCACCGGAGATTACTTTTCCCATACAAAAGTTCACCGGGCATGACTTTCCCAATACAAAAGTTCACCGGGCATGACTTTCCCAATACAAAAGTTCACCGGAGATGACTTTCCCAATACAAAAGTTCACCGGAGATGACTTTCCCAATATAAAAGTTCACCGGGCATGACTTTCCCAATACAAAAGTTCACCGGAGATGACTTTCCCAATACAAAAGTTCACCGGGCACGACTTTCCCAATACAAAAGTTCACCGGAGATGACTTTCCCAATACAAAAGTTCACCGGGCATGACTTTCCCAATATAAAAGTTCACCGGAGATGACTTTCCCAATACAAAAGTTCACCGGAGATGACTTTTCCCATACAAAAGTTCACCGGAGATGACTTTTCCCATACAAAAGTTCACCGGAGATGACTTTCCCAATACAAAAGTTCACCGGAGATGACTTTTCCAATACAAAAGTTCACCGGGCATGACTTTCCCAATACAAAAGTTCACCGGGCATGACTTTCCCAATACAAAAGTTCACCGGAGATGACTTTCCCAATACAAAAGTTCACCGGAGATGACTTTTCCAATACAAAAGTTCACCGGAGATGACTTTCCCAATACAAAAGTTCACCGGGCATGACTTTCCCAATACAAAAGTTCACCGGAGATGACTTTCCCAATACAAAAGTTCACCGGGCATGACTTTCCCAATATAAAAGTTCACCGGGCATGACTTTCCCAATACAAAAGTTCACCGGAGATGACTTTCCCAATACAAAAGTTCACCGGGCATGACTTTCCCAATATAAAAGTTCACCGGGCATGACTTTCCCAATACAAAAGTTCACCGGAGATGACTTTCCCAATACAAAAGTTCACCGGAGATGACTTTTCCCATACAAAAGTTCACCGGAGATGACTTTCCCAATACAAAAGTTCACCGGGCATGACTTTCCCAAAACAAAAGTTCACCGGGCATGACTTTCCCAATACAAAAGTTCACCGGGGATGACTTTTCCCATACAAAAGTTCACCGGAGATGACTTTCCCAATACAAAAGTTCACCGGAGATGACTTTTCCCATACAAAAGTTCACCGGAGATGACTTTTCCCATACAAAAGTTCACCGGAGATGACTTTCCCAATACAAAAGTTCACCGGGCATGACTTTCCCAATACAAAAGTTCACCGGAGATGACTTTTCCCATACAAAAGTTCACCGGAGATGACTTTCCCAATACAAAAGTTCACCGGAGATGACTTTTCCCATACAAAAGTTCACCGGAGATGACTTTCCCAATACAAAAGTTCACCGGAGATGACTTTTCCCATACAAAAGTTCACCGGAGATGACTTTCCCAATACAAAAGTTCACCGGAGATGACTTTTCTCATACAAAAGTTCACCGGAGATGACTTTCCCAATACAAAAGTTCACCGGAGATGACTTTCCCAATACAAAAGTTCACCGGAGATGACTTTTCCCATACAAAAGTTCACCGGAGATGACTTTCCCAATACAAAAGTTCACCGGAGATGACTTTCCCAATACAAAAGTTCACCGGAGATGACTTTCCCAATACAAAAGTTCACCGGAGATGACTTTCCCAATACAAAAGTTCACCGGAGATGACTTTTCCCATACAAAAGTTCACCGGAGATGACTTTCCCAATACAAAAGTTCACCGGGCATGACTTTCCCAATACAAAAGTTCACCGGGCACGACTTTCCCAATACAAAAGTTCACCGGGCATGACTTTCCCAATACAAAAGTTCACCGGAGATGACTTTCCCAATACAAAAGTTCACCGGGCATGACTTTCCCAAAACAAAAGTTCACCGGGCATGACTTTCCCAATACAAAAGTTCACCGGAGATGACTTTTCCCATACAAAAGTTCACCGGAGATGACTTTCCCAATACAAAAGTTCACCGGAGATGACTTTTCCCATACAAAAGTTCACCGGAGATGACTTTTCCCATACAAAAGTTCACCGGAGATGACTTTCCCAATACAAAAGTTCACCGGGCATGACTTTCCCAATACAAAAGTTCACCGGAGATGACTTTACCCATACAAAAGTTCACCGGAGATGACTTTCCCAATACAAAAGTTCACCGGAGATGACTTTTCCCATACAAAAGTTCACCGGAGATGACTTTTCCCATACAAAAGTTCACCGGAGATGACTTTTCCCATACAAAAGTTCACCGGGCATGACTTTCCCAATACAAAAGTTCACCGGGCATGACTTTCCCAATACAAAAGTTCACCGGAGATGACTTTCCCAATACAAAAGTTCACCGGAGATGACTTTCCCAATATAAAAGTTCACCGGGCATGACTTTCCCAATACAAAAGTTCACCGGGCACGACTTTCCCAATACAAAAGTTCACCGGAGATGACTTTCCCAATACAAAAGTTCACCGGGCATGACTTTCCCAATATAAAAGTTCACCGGGCATGACTTTCCCAATACAAAAGTTCTCCGGGCACGACTTTCCCAATACAAAAGTTCACCGGAGATGACTTTCCCAATACAAAAGTTCACCGGGCATGACTTTCCCAATATAAATTTCACCGGGCATGACTTTCCCAATACAAAAGTTCACCGGAGATGACTTTCCCAATACAAAAGTTCACCGGAGATGACTTTTCCCATACAAAAGTTCACCGGAGATGACTTTTCCCATACAAAAGTTCACCGGAGATGACTTTCCCAATACAAAAGTTCACCGGGCATGACTTTCCCAAAACAAAAGTTCACCGGGCATGACTTTCCCAATACAAAAGTTCACCGGGCACGACTTTCCCAATACAAAAGTTCACCGGGCATGACTTTTCCCATACAAAAGTTCACCGGAGATGACTTTCCCAATACAAAAGTTCACCGGAGATGACTTTTCCCATACAAAAGTTCTCCGGAGATGACTTTTCCCATACAAAAGTTCACCGGAGATGACTTTCCCAATAAAAAAGTTCACCGGAGATGACTTTTCCCATACAAAAGTTCACCGGAGATGACTTTCCCAATACAAAAGTTCACCGGAGATGACTTTTCCCATACAAAAGTTCACCGGAGATGACTTTCCCAATACAAAAGTTCACCGGAGATGACTTTTCCCATACAAAAGTTCACCGGAGATGACTTTCCCAATACAAAAGTTCACCGGAGATGACTTTCCCAATACAAAAGTTCACCGGAGATGTCTTTCCCAATACAAAAGTTCACCGGAGATGACTTTCCCAATACAAAAGTTCACCGGAGATGACTTTTCCCATACAAAAGTTCACCGGAGATGACTTTCCCAATACAAAAGTTCACCGGAGATGACTTTTCCCATACAAAAGTTCACCGGAGATGACTTTCCCAATACAAAAGTTCACCGGAGATGACTTTTCCCATACAAAAGTTCACCGGAGATGACTTTCCCAATACAAAAGTTCACCGGAGATGACTTTCCCAATACAAACGTTCGCCGGAGATGACTTTCCCAATACAAAAGTTCACCGGAGATGACTTTCCCAATACAAAAGTTCACCGGAGATGACTTTCCCAATACAAAAGTTCACCGGAGATAACTTTTCCCATACAAAAGTTCACCGGAGATGACTTTCCCAATACAAAAGTTCACCGGAGATGACTTTTCCCATACAAAAGTTCACCGGAGATGACTTTCCCAATACAAAAGTTCACCGGAGATGACTTTCGCAATACAAAAGTTCACCGGAGATGACTTTCCCAATACAAAAGTTCACCGGAGATGACTTTCCCAATACAAAAGTTCACCGGAGATGACTTTTCCCATACAAAAGTTCACCGGAGATGACTTTCCCAATACAAAAGTTCACCGGAGATGACTTTCCCAATACAAAAGTTCACCGGGCACGACTTTCCCAATACAAAAGTTCACCGGAGATGACTTTCCCAATACAAAAGTTCACCGGGCATGACTTTCCCAATACAAAAGTTCACCGGGCACGACTTTCCCAATACAAAAGTTCACCGGGCATGATTTTCCCAATACAAAAGTTCACCGGAGATGACTTTTCCCATACAAAAGTTCACCGGAGATGACTTTCCCAATACAAAAGTTCACCGGAGATGACTTTTCCCATACAAAAGTTCACCGGAGATGACTTTCCCAATACAAAAGTTCACCGGAGATGACTTTCCCAATACAAAAGTTCACCGGAGATGACTTTTCCCATACAAAAGTTCACCGGAGATGACTTTCCCAATACAAAAGTTCACCGGAGATGACTTTTCCCATACAAAAGTTCACCGGAGATGATTTCCCAATACAAAAGTTCACCGGAGATGACTTTTCCCATACAAAAGTTCACCGGAGTTGACTTTCCCAATACAAAAGTTTACCGGAGATGACTTTCCCAATACAAAAGTTCACCGGAGATGACTTTCCCAATACAAAAGTTCACCGGAGATGACTTTCCCAATACAAAAGTTCACCGGAGATGACTTTTCCCATACAAAAGTTCACCGGAGATGACTTTCCCAATACAAAAGTTCACCGGAGATGACTTTCCCAATACAAAAGTTCACCGGAGATGACTTTTCCCATACAAAAGTTCACCGGGCATGACTTTCCCAATACAAAAGTTCACCGGGCACGACTTTCCCAATACAAAAGTTCACCGGGCATGACTTTCCCAATACAAAAGTTCACCGGAGATGACTTTCCCAATACAAAAGTTCACCGGAGATGACTTTTCCCATACAAAAGTTCACCGGAGATGACTTTCCCAATACAAAAGTTCACCGGAGATGACTTTTCCCATACAAAAGTTCACCGGTGATGACTTTTCCCATACAAAAGTTCACCGGGCATGACTTTCCCAAAACAAAAGTTCACCGGGCATGACTTTCCCAATACAAAAGTTCACCGGAGATGACTTTCCCAATACAAAAGTTCACCGGAGATGACTTTCCCAATACAAAAGTTCACCGGAGATGACTTTTCCCATACAAAAGTTCACCGAAGATGACTTTCCCAATACAAAAGTTCACCGGAGATGACTTTCCCAATACAAAAGTTCACCGGGCACGACTTTCCCAATACAAAAGTTCACCGGAGATGACTTTCCCAATATAAAAGTTCACCGGGCATGACTTTCCCAATACAAAAGTTCACCGGGCACGACTTTCCCAATACAAAAGTTCACCGGGCATGACTTTCCCAATACAAAAGTTCACCGGAGATGACTTTTCCCATACAAAAGTTCACCGGAGATGACTTTCCCAATACAAAAGTTCACCGGAGATGACTTTTCCCATACAAAAGTTCACCGGAGATGACTTTCCCAATACAAAAGTTCACCGGAGATGACTTTCCCAATACAGAAGTTCACCGGAGATGAGTTTTCCCATACAAAAGTTCACCGGAGATGACTTTCCCAATACAAAAGTTCACCGGAGATGTCTTTCCCAATACAAAAGTTCACCGGAGATGACTTTTCCCATACAAAAGTTCACCGGAGATGACTTTCCCAATACAAAAGTTCACCGGAGATGACTTTTCCCATACAAAAGTTCTCCGGAGATGACTTTTCCCATACAAAAGTTCACCGGAGATGACTTTCCCAATACAAAAGTTCACCGGAGATGACTTTTCCCATACAAAAGTTCACCGGAGATGACTTTCCCAATACAAAAGTTCACCGGAGATGACTTTTCCCATACAAAAGTTCACCGGAGATGACTTTCCCAATACAAAAGTTCACCGGAGATGACTTTTCCCATACAAAAGTTCACCGGAGATGACTTTCCCAATACAAAAGTTCACCGGAGATGACTTTCCCAATACAAAAGTTCACCGGAGATGTCTTTCCCAATACAAAAGTTCACCGGAGATGACTTTCCCAATACAAAAGTTCACCGGAGATGACTTTTCCCATACAAAAGTTCACCGGAGATGACTTTCCCAATACAAAAGTTCACCGGAGATGACTTTCCCAATACAAAAGTTCACCGGAGATGACTTTTCCCATACAAAAGTTCACCGGAGATGACTTTCCCAATACAAAAGTTCACCGGAGATGACTTTTCCCATACAAAAGTTCACCGGAGATGACTTTCCCAATACAAAAGTTCACCGGAGATGACTTTCCCAATACAAAAGTTCACCGGAGATGACTTTCCCGATACAAAAGTTCACCGGAGATGACTTTCCCAATACAAAAGTTCACCGGAGATGACTTTCCCAATACAAAAGTTCACCGGAGATGACTTTTCCCATACAAAAGTTCACCGGAGATGACTTTTCCCATACAAAAGTTCACCGGAGATGACTTTTCCCATACAAAAGTTCACCGGAGATGACTTTCCCAATACAAAAGTTCACCGGAGATGACTTTCCCAATACAAAAGTTCACCGGAGATGACTTTCCCAATACAAAAGTTCACCGGAGATGACTTTTCCCATACAAAAGTTCACCGGAGATGACTTTCCCAATACAAAAGTTCACCGGAGATGACTTTTCCCATACAAAAGTTCACGGGAGATGACTTTCCCAATACAAAAGTTCACCGGAGATGACTTTCGCAATACAAAAGTTCACCGGAGATGACTTTCCCAATACAAAAGTTCACCGGAGATGACTTTCCCAATACAAAAGTTCACCGGAGATGACTTTTCCCATACAAAAGTTCACCGGAGATGACTTTCCCAATACAAAAGTTCACCGGAGATGACTTTTCCCATACAAAAGTTAACCGGAGATGACTTTTCCCATACAAAAGTTCACCGGAGATGACTTTCCCAATACAAAAGTTCACCGGGCATGACTTTCCCAATACAAAAGTTCACCGGGCACGACTTTCCCAATACAAAAGTTCACCGGGCATGACTTTCCCAATACAAAAGTTCACCGGAGATGACTTTTCCCATACAAAAGTTCACCGGAGATGACTTTCCCAATACAAAAGATGACTTTTCAAATACAGGAGATGACTTTTCAAATACAAAAGTTCACCGGAGATGACTTTCCCAATACAAAAGTTTACCGGAGATGACTTTCCCAATACAAAAGTTCACCGGAGATGACTTTCCCAATACAAAAGTTCACCGGAGATGACTTTCCCAATACAAAAGTTCACCGGAGATGACTTTTCCCATACAAAAGTTCACCGGAGATGACTTTCCCAATACAAAAGTTCACCGGAGATGACTTTCCCAATACAAAAGTTCACCGGAGATGACTTTTCCCATACAAAAGTTCACCGGGCATGACTTTCCCAATACAAAAGTTCACCGGGCACGACTTTCCCAATACAAAAGTTCACCGGGCATGACTTTCCCAATACAAAAGTTCACCGGAGATGACTTTCCCAATACAAAAGTTCACCGGAGATGACTTTTCCCATACAAAAGTTCACCGGAGATGACTTTCCCAATACAAAAGTTCACCGGAGATGACTTTTCCCATACAAAAGTTCACCGGAGATGACTTTTCCCATACAAAAGTTCACCGGGCATGACTTTCCCAATACAAAAGTTCACCGGAGATGACTTTCCCAATATAAAAGTTCACCGGGCATGACTTTCCCAATACAAAAGTTCACCGGGCACGACTTTCCCAATACAAAAGTTCACCGGGCATGACTTTCCCAATACAAAAGTTCACCGGAGATGACTTTTCCCATACAAAAGTTCACCGGAGATGACTTTCCCAATACAAAAGTTCACCGGAGATGACTTTTCCCATACAAAAGTTCACCGGAGATGACTTTCCCAATACAAAAGTTCACCGGAGATGACTTTCCCAAAACAAAAGTTCACCGGGCATGACTTTCCCAATACAAAAGTTCACCGGGCACGACTTTCCCAATACAAAAGTTCACCGGGCATGACTTTCCCAATACAAAAGTTCACCGGAGATGACTTTTCCCATACAAAAGTTCACCGGAGATGACTTTCCAATACAAAAGTTCACCGGAGATGACTTTTCCCATACAAAAGTTCTCCGGAGATGACTTTTCCCATACAAAAGTTCACCGGAGATGACTTTCCCAATACAAAAGTTCACCGGAGATGACTTTTCCCATACAAAAGTTCACCGGAGATGACTTTCCCAATACAAAAGTTCACCGGAGATGACTTTTCCCATACAAAAGTTCACCGGAGATGACTTTCCCAATACAAAAGTTCACCGGAGATGACTTTTCCCATACAAAAGTTCACCGGAGATGACTTTCCCAATACAAAAGTTCACCGGAGATGACTTTCCCAATACAAAAGTTCACCTGAGATGTCTTTCCCAATACAAAAGTTCACCGGAGATGACTTTCCCAATACAAAAGTTCACCGGAGATGACTTTTCCCATACAAAAGTTCACCGGAGATGACTTTCCCAATACAAAAGTTCACCGGAGATGACTTTTCCCATACAAAAGTTCACCGGAGATGACTTTCCCAATACAAAAGTTCACCGGAGATGACTTTTCCCATACAAAAGTTCACCGGAGATGACTTTCCCAATACAAAAGTTCACCGGAGATGACTTTCCCAATACAAAAGTTCACCGGAGATGACTTTCCCAATACAAAAGTTCACCGGAGATGACTTTCCCAATACAAAAGTTCACCGGAGATGACTTTCCCAATACAAAAGTTCACCGGAGATGACTTTTCCCATACAAAAGTTCACCGGAGATGACTTTCCCAATACAAAAGTTCACCGGAGATGACTTTTCCCATACAAAAGTTCACCGGAGATGACTTTCCCAATACAAAAATTCACCGGAGATGACTTTCGCAATACAAAAGTTCACCGGAGATGACTTTCCCAATACAAAAGTTCACCGGAGATGACTTTCCCAATACAAAAGTTCACCGGAGATGACTTTTCCCATACAAAAGTTCACCGGAGATGACTTTCCCAATACAAAAGTTCACCGGAGATGACTTTTCCCATACAAAAGTTCACCGGAGATGACTTTTCCCATACAAAAGTTCACCGGAGATGACTTTCCCAATACAAAAGTTCACCGGAGATGACTTTCCCAATACAAAAGTTCACCGGGCACGACTTTCCCAATACAAAAGTTCACCGGAGATGACTTTCCCAATACAAAAGTTCACCGGGCATGACTTTCCCAATACAAAAGTTCACCGGGCACGACTTTCCCAATACAAAAGTTCACCGGGCATGACTTTCCCAATACAAAAGTTCACCGGAGATGACTTTTCCCATACAAAAGTTCACAGGAGATGACTTTCCCAATACAAAAGTTCACCGGAGATGACTTTTCCCATACAAAAGTTCACCGGAGATGACTTTCCCAATACAAAAGTTCACCGGAGATGACTTTCCCAATACAAAAGTTCACCGGAGATGACTTTTCCCATACAAAATTTCACCGGAGATGACTTTCCCAATACAAAAGTTCACCGGAGATGACTTTTCCCATACAAAAGTTCACCGGAGATGACTTTCCCAATACAAAAGTTCACCGGAGATGACTTTTCCCATACAAAAGTTCACCGGAGATGACTTTCCCAATACAAAAGTTTACCGGAGATGACTTTCCCAATACAAAAGTTCACCGGAGATGACTTTCCCAATACAAAAGTTCACCGGAGATGACTTTTCCAATACAAAAGTTCACCGGAGATGACTTTTCCCATACAAAAGTTCACCGGAGATGACTTTCCCAATACAAAAGTTCACCGGAGATGACTTTCCCAATACAAAAGTTCACCGGAGATGACTTTTCCCATACAAAAGTTCACCGGGCATGACTTTCCCAATACAAAAGTTCACCGGGCACGACTTTCCCAATACAAAAGTTCACCGGGCATGACTTTCCCAATACAAAAGTTCACCGGAGATGACTTTCCCAATACAAAAGTTCACCGGAGATGACTTTTCCCATACAAAAGTTCACCGGAGATGACTTTCCCAATACAAAAGTTCACCGGAGATGACTTTTCCCATACAAAAGTTCACCGGAGATGACTTTTCCCATACAAAAGTTCACCGGGCATGACTTTCCCAAAACAAAAGTTCACCGGGCATGACTTTCCCAATACAAAAGTTCACCGGAGATGACTTTCCCAATACAAAAGTTCACCGGAGATGACTTTCCCAATACAAAAGTTCACCGGAGATGACTTTTCCCATACAAAAGTTCACCGGAGATGACTTTCCCAATACAAAAGTTCACCGGAGATGACTTTCCCAATACAAAAGTTCACCGGGCACGACTTTCCCAATACAAAAGTTCACCGGAGATGACTTTCCCAATATAAAAGTTCACCGGGCATGACTTTCCCAATACAAAAGTTCACCGGGCACGACTTTCCCAATACAAAAGTTCACCGGGCATGACTTTCCCAATACAAAAGTTCACCGGAGATGACTTTTCCCATACAAAAGTTCACCGGAGATGACTTTCCCAATACAAAAGTTCACCGGAGATGACTTTTCCCATACAAAAGTTCACCGGAGATGACTTTCCCAATACAAAAGTTCACCGGAGATGACTTTCCCAATACAAAAGTTCACCGGAGATGACTTTTCCCATACAAAAGTTCACCGGAGATGACTTTCCCTATACAAAAGTTCACCGGAGATGACTTTCCCAATACAAAAGTTCACCGGAGATGACTTTTCCCATACAAAAGTTCACCGGAGATGACTTTCCCAATACAAAAGTTCACCGGAGATGACTTTCCCAATACAAAAGTTCACCGGAGATGACTTTTCCCATACAAAAGTTCAACGGAGATGACTTTCCCAATACAAAAGTTCACCGGAGATGACTTTTCCCATACAAAAGTTCACCGGAGGACTTTTCCCATACAAAGTTCACCGGAGATGACTTTCCCAATACAAAAGTTCACCGGAGATGACTTTCCCAATACAAAAGTTCACCGGAGATGACTTTTCCCATACAAAATTTCACCGGAGATGACTTTCCCAATACAAAAGTTCACCGGAGATGACTTTCCCAATACAAAAGTTCACCGGAGATGACTTTCCCAATACAAAAGTTCACCGGAGATGACTTTTCCCATACAAAAGTTCACCGGAGATGACTTTCCCAATACAAAAGTTCACCGGAGATGACTTTCCCATACAAAAGTTCACCGGGCATGACATTCCCAATACAAAAGTTCACCGGGCACGACTTTCCCAATACAAAAGTTCACCGGGCATGACTTTCCCCAATACAAAAGTTCACCGGGCATGACTTTCCCAATACAAAAGTTCACCGGGCATGACTTTCCCAATACAAAAGTTCACCGGAGATGACTTTCCCAATACAAAAGTTCACCGGAGATGACTTTCCCAATACAAAAGTTCACCGGAGATGACTTTTCCCATACAAAAGTTCACCGGAGATGACTTTCCCATACAAAAGTTCACCGGAGATGACTTTCCCATACAAAAGTTCACCGGAGATGACTTTCCCAATACAAAAGTTCACCGGAGATGACTTTCCCAATACAAAAGTTCACCGGAGATGACTTTTCCCAATACAAAAGTTCACCGGAGATGACTTTCCCAATACAAAAGTTCACCGGAGATGACTTTCCCAATACAAAAGTTCACCGGAGATGACTTTTCCAATACAAAAGTTCACCGGAGATGACTTTCCCAATACAAAAGTTCACCGGGCATGACTTTCCCAATACAAAAGTTCACCGGGCATGACTTTCCCAATACAAAAGTTCACCGGAGATGACTTTCCCAATACAAAAGTTCACCGGAGATGACTTTTCCCAATACAAAAGTTCACCGGAGATGACTTTCCCAATACAAAAGTTCACCGGAGATGACTTTTCCCATACAAAAGTTCACCGGAGATGAATTTTCCCATACAAAAGTTCACCGGGCATGACTTTCCCAAAACAAAAGTTCACCGGGCATGACTTTCCCAATACAAAAGTTCACCGGAGATGACTTTCCCAATACAAAAGTTCACCGGAGATGACTTTCCCAATACAAAAGTTCACCGGAGATGACTTTTCCCATACAAAAGTTCACCGGAGATGACTTTCCCAATACAAAAGTTCACCGGAGATGACTTTCCCAATACAAAAGTTCACCGGGCACGACTTTCCCAATACAAAAGTTCACCGGAGATGACTTTCCCCAATATAAAAGTTCACCGGGCATGACTTTCCCAATACAAAAGTTCACCGGGCACGACTTTCCCAATACAAAAGTTCACCGGGCATGACTTTCCCAATACAAAAGTTCACCGGAGATGACTTTTCCCATACAAAAGTTCACCGGAGATGACTTTCCCAATACAAAAGTTCACCGGAGATGACTTTTCCCATACAAAAGTTCACCGGAGATGACTTTCCCAATACAAAAGTTCACCGGAGATGACTTTCCCAATACAAAAGTTCACCGGAGATGACTTTCCCCATACAAAAGTTCACCGGAGATGACTTTCCCTATACAAAAGTTCACCGGAGATGACTTTCCCATACAAAAGTTCACCGGAGATGACTTTCCAATACAAAAGTTCACCGGAGATGACTTTCCCAATACAAAAGTTCACCGGAGATGACTTTTCCCATACAAAAGTTCAACGGAGATGACTTTCCCAATACAAAAGTTCACCGGAGATGACTTTTCCCATACAAAAGTTCACCGGAGATGACTTTCCCAATACAAAAGTTCACCGGAGATGACTTTCCCAATACAAAAGTTCACCGGAGATGACTTTTCCCATACAAAATTTCACCGGAGATGACTTTCCCAATACAAAAGTTCACCGGAGATGACTTTCCCAATACAAAAGTTCACCGGAGATGACTTTCCCAATACAAAAGTTCACCGGAGATGACTTTTCCCATACAAAAGTTCACCGGAGATGACTTTCCCAATACAAAAGTTCACCGGAGATGACTTTCCCAATACAAAAGTTCACCGGGCATGACATTCCCAATACAAAAGTTCACCGGGCACGACTTTCCCAATACAAAAGTTCACCGGGCATGACTTTCCCAATACAAAAGTTCACCGGGCATGACTTTCCCAATACAAAAGTTCACCGGGCATGACTTTCCCAATACAAAAGTTCACCGGAGATGACTTTTCCCATACAAAAGTTCACCGGAGATGACTTTCCCAATACAAAAGTTCACCGGAGATGACTTTTCCCATACAAAAGTTCACCGGAGATGACTTTCCCAATACAAAAGTTCACCGGAGATGACTTTCCCAATACAAAAGTTCACCGGAGATGACTTTTCCCATACAAAAGTTCACCGGAGATGACTTTCCCAATACAAAAGTTCACCGGAGATGACTTTCCCAATACAAAAGTTCACCGGGCACGACATTCCCAATACAAAAGTTCACCGGAGATGACTTTCCCAATATAAAAGTTCACCGGGCATGACTTTCCCAATACAAAAGTTCACCGGGCACGACTTTCCCAATACAAAAGTTCACCGGGCATGACTTTCCAATACAAAAGTTCACCGGAGATGACTTTTCCCATACAAAAGTTCACCGGAGATGACTTTCCCAATACAAAAGTTCACCGGAGATGACTTTTCCCATACAAAAGTTCACCGGAGATGACTTTCCCAATACAAAAGTTCACCGGAGATGACTTTCCCAATACAAAAGTTCACCGGAGATGACTTTTCCCATACAAAAGTTCACCGGAGATGACTTTCCCAATACAAAAGTTCACCGGAGATGACTTTCCCAATACAAAAGTTCACCGGAGATGACTTTTCCCATACAAAAAGTTCACCGGAGATGACTTTCCCAATACAAAAGTTCACCGGAGATGACCTTTTCCCATACAAAAGTTCACCGGAGATGACTTTCCCAATACAAAAGTTCTCCGGAGATGACTTTTCCCATACAAAAGTTCACCGGAGATGACTTTCCCAATACAAAAGTTCACCGGAGATGACTTTCCCAATACAAAAGTTCACCGGAGATGACTTTTCCCATACAAAGTTCACCGGAGATGACTTTCCCAATACAAAAGTTCACCGGAGATGACTTTCCCAATACAAAAGTTCACCGGAGATGACTTTTCCCATACAAAAGTTCACCGGAGATGACTTTCCCAATACAAAAGTTCACCGGAGATGACTTTCCCAATACAAAAGTTCACCGGGCATGACTTTCCCAATACAAAAGTTCACCGGGCACGACTTTCCCAATTCAAAAGTTCACCGGGCATGACTTTCCCAATACAAAAGTTCACCGGGCATGACTTTCCCAATACAAAAGTTCACCGGGCATGACTTTCCCAATACAAAAGTTCACCTGAGATGACTTTTCCCATACAAAAGTTCACCGGAGATGACTTTCCCAATACAAAAGTTCACCGGAGATGACTTTTCCCATACAAAAGTTCACCGGAGATGACTTTCCCAATACAAAAGTTCACCGGAGATGACTTTCCCAATACAAAAGTTCACCGGGCATGACTTTCCCAATACAAAAGTTCACCGGAGATGACTTTCCCCAATATAAAAGTTCACCGGAGATGACTTTCCCAATACAAAAGTTCACCGGAGATGACTTTCCCAATACAAAAGTTCACCGGAGATGACTTTTCCCATACAAAAGTTCACCGGAGATGACTTTTCCCATACAAAAGGTTCACCGGAGATGACTTTCCCATACAAAAGTTCACCGGAGATGACTTTTCCATACAAAAGTTCACCGGAGATGACTTTCCCAATACAAAAGTTCACCGGAGATGACTTTCCCAATACAAAAGTTCACCGGGCATGACTTTTCCCAATACAAAAGTTCACCGGAGATGACTTTCCCAATACAAAAGTTCACCGGGCATGACTTTCACAATACAAAAGTTCACCGGAGATGACTTTTCCCATACAAAAGTTCACCGGAGATGACTTTCCCAATACAAAAGTTCACCGGAGATGACTTTCCCATACAAAAGTTCACCGGAGATGACTTTCCCAATACAAAAGTTCACCGGAGATGACTTTCCCAATACAAAAGTTCACCGGGCATGACTTTCCCAATACAAAAGTTCACCGGGCATGACTTTCCCAATACAAAAATTCACCGGGCATGACCTTCCCAATACAAAAGTTCACCGGAGATGACTTTTCCCATACAAAAGTTCACCGGAGATGACTTTCCCAATACAAAAGTTCACCGGAGATGACTTTCCCAATACAAAAGTTCACCGGAGATGACTTTTCCCATACAAAAGTTCACCGGAGATGACTTTCCCAATACAAAAGTTCACCGGAGATGACTTTCCCAATACAAAAGTTCACCGGAGATGACTTTTCCCATACAAAAGTTCACCGGAGATGACTTTCCCAATACAAAAGTTCACCGGAGATGACTTTTCCCATACAAAAGTTCACCGGAGATGACTTTCCCAATACAAAAGTGCACCGGAGATGACTTTTCCCATACAAAAGTTCACCGGAGATGACTTTCCCAATACAAAAGTTCACCGGGCATGACTTTCCCAATACAAAAGTTCACCGGAGATGACTTTTTCCCATACAAAAGTTCACCGGAGATGACTTTCCCAATACAAAAGTTCACCGGAGATGACTTTCCCAATACAAAAGTTCACCGGAGATGACTTTCCCAATACAAAAGTTCACCGGAGATGACTTTCCCAATACAAAAGTTCACCGGAGATGACTTTTCCCATACAAAAGTTCACCGGAGATGACTATCCCAATACAAAAGTTCACCGGAGATGACTTTCCCAATACAAAAGTTCACCGGAGATGACTTTTCCCATACAAAAGTTCACCGGAGATGACTTTCCCAATACAAAAGTTCACCGGAGATGACTTTCCCAATACAAAAGTTCACCGGAGATGACTTTCCAAATACAAAAGTTCACCGGGCATGACTTTCCCAATACAAAAGTTCACCGGGCATGACTTTCCCAATACAAAAGTTCACCGGGCATGACTTTCCCAATACAAAAGTTCACCGGAGATGACTTTTTCCCATACAAAAGTTCACCGGAGATGACTTTCCCAATACAAAAGTTCACCGGAGATGACTTTTCCCATACAAAAGTTCACCGGAGATGACTTTTCCATACAAAAGTTCACCGGGCATGACTTTCCCAATACAAAAGTTCACCGGGCATGACTTTCCCAATACAAAAGTTCACCGGAGATGACTTTTCCCATACAAAAGTTCACCGGAGATGACTTTCCCAATACAAAAGTTCACCGGAGATGACTTTTCCCATACAAAAGTTCACCGGAGATGACTTTTCCCATACAAAAGTTCACCGGGCATGACTTTCCCAATACAAAAGTTCACCGGGCATGACTTTTCCCATACAAAAGTTCACCGGAGATGACTTTCCCAATACAAAAGTTCACCGGAGATGACTTTTCCCATACAAAAGTTCACCGGAGATGACTTTCCCAATACAAAAGTTCACCGGAGATGACTTTTCCGATACAAAAGTTCACCGGAGATGACTTTTCCCATACAAAAGTTCACCGGAGATGACTTTCCCAATACAAAAGTCCACCGGAGATGACTTTTCCCATACAAAAGTTCACCGGAGATGACTTTCCCAATACAAAAGTTCACCGGAGATGACTTTCCCAATACAAAAGTTCACCGGAGATGACTTTTCCCATACAAAAGTTCACCGGAGATGACTTTCCCAATACAAAAGTTCACCGGAGATGACTTTCCCAATACAAAAGTTCACCGGATATGACTTTTCCCATACAAAAGTTCACCGGAGATGACTTTCCCAATACAAAAGTTCACCGGAGATGACTTTCCCAATACAAAAGTTCACCGGAGATGACTTTTCCCATACAAAAGTTCACCGGAGATGACTTTCCAATACAAAAGTTCACCGGAGATGACTTTTCCCATACAAAAGTTCACCGGAGATGACTTTCCCAATACAAAAGTGCAACCGGAGATGACTTTTCCCATACAAAAGTTCACCGGAGATGACTTTCCCAATACAAAAGTTCACCGGGCATGACTTTCCCAATACAAAAGTTCACCGGAGATGACTTTTCCCATACAAAAGTTCACCGGAGATGACTTTCCCAATACAAAAGTTCACCGGAGATGACTTTCCCAATACAAAAGTTCACCGGAGATGACTTTCCCAATACAAAAGTTCACCGGAGATGACTTTCCCAATACAAAAGTTCACCGGAGATGACTTTTCCCATACAAAAGTTCACCGGAGATGACTATCCCAATACAAAAGTTCACCGGAGATGACTTTCCCAATACAAAAGTTCACCGGAGATGACTTTTCCCATACAAAAGTTCACCGGAGATGACTTTCCCAATACAAAAGTTCACCGGAGATGACTTTCCCAATACAAAAGTTCACCGGAGATGACTTTCCAAATACAAAAGTTCACCGGGCATGACTTTCCCAATACAAAAGTTCACCGGGATGACTTTCCCAATACAAAAGTTCACCGGGCATGACTTTCCCAATACAAAAGTTCACCGGAGATGACTTTTCCCATACAAAAGTTCACCGGAGATGACTTTCCCAATACAAAAGTTCACCGGAGATGACTTTTCCCATACAAAAGTTCACCGGAGATGACTTTTCCCATACAAAAGTTCACCGGGCATGACTTTCCCAATACAAAAGTTCACCGGGCATGACTTTCCCAATACAAAAGTTCACCGGAGATGACTTTTCCCATACAAAAGTTCACCGGAGATGACTTTCCCAATACAAAAGTTCACCGGAGATGACTTTTCCCATACAAAAGTTCACCGGAGATGACTTTTCCCATACAAAAGTTCACCGGGCATGGACTTTCCCAATACAAAAGTTCACCGGGCATGACTTTTCCCATACAAAAGTTCACCGGAGATGACTTTCCCAATACAAAAGTTCACCGGAGATGACTTTTCCCATACAAAAGTTCACCGGAGATGACTTTCCCAATACAAAAGTTCACCGGAGATGACTTTTCCGATACAAAAGTTCACCGGAGATGACTTTTCCCATACAAAAGTTCACCGGAGATGACTTTCCCAATACAAAAGTCCACCGGAGATGACTTTTCCCATACAAAAGTTCACCGGAGATGACTTTCCCAATACAAAAGTTCACCGGAGATGACTTTCCCAATACAAAAGTTCACCGGAGATGACTTTTCCCATACAAAAGTTCACCGGAGATGACTTTCCCAATACAAAAGTTCACCGGAGATGACTTTCCCAATACAAAAGTTCACCGGATATGACTTTCCCAATACAAAAGTCACCGGAGATGACTTTTCCCATACAAAAGTTCACCGGAGATGACTTTCCCAATACAAAAGTTCACCGGAGATGACTTTCCAATACAAAAGTTCACCGGAGATGACTTTCCCAATACAAAAGTTCACCGGGCACGACTTTCCCAATACAAAAAGTTCACCGGGCATGACTTTCCCAATACAAAAGTTCACCGGGCATGACTTTCCAATACAAAAGTTCACCGGGCATGACTTTCCCAATACAAAAGTTCACCGGAGATGACTTTTTCCCATACAAAAGTTCACCGGAGATGACTTTCCCAATAAAAAAGTTCACCGGAGATGACTTTTCCCATACAAAAGTTCACCGGAGATGACTTTCCCAATACAAAAGTTCACCGGAGATGACTTTCCCAATACAAAAGTTCACCGGAGATGACTTTTCCCATACAAAAGTTCACCGGAGATGACTTTCCCAATACAAAATTTCACCGGAGATGACTTTCCCAATACAAAAGTTCAACGGAGATGACTTTTCCCATACAAAAGTTCACGGAGATGACTTTCCCAATACAAAAGTTCACCGGAGATGACTTTTCCCATACAAAAGTTCACCGGAGCTGACTTTCCCAATACAAAAGTTCACCGGGGATGACTTTTCCCATACAAAAGTTCACCGGAGATGACTTTCCCAATACAAAAGTTCACCGGAGATGACTTTCCCAATACAAAAGTTCACCGGAGATGACTTTTCCCATACAAAAGTTCACCGGAGATGACTTTCCCAATACAAAAGTTCACCGAGATGACTTTCCCAATACAAAAGTTCACCGGAGATGACTTTCCCAATACAAAAGTTCACCGGAGATGACTTTTCCCATACAAAAGTTCACCGGAGATGACTTTCCCAATACAAAAGTTCACCGGAGATGACTTTCCCATTACAAAAGTTCACCGGAGATGACTTTCCCAATACAAAAGTTCACCGGGCATGACTTTCCTAATACAAAAGTTCACCGGAGATGACTTTCCCAATACAAAAGTTCACCGGAGATGACTTTTCCCATACAAAAGTTCACCGGAGATGACTTTCCCAATACAAAAGTTCACCGGAGATGACTTTCCCATACAAAAGTTCACCGGAGATGACTTTCCCAATACAAAAGTTCACCCGGAGATGACTTTTCCCATACAAAAGTTCACCGGAGATGACTTTCCCAATACAAAAGTTCACCGGGCATGACTTTCCCAATACAAAAGTTCACCGGAGATGACTTTTCCCATACAAAAGTTCACCGGAGATGACTTTCCAATACAAAAGTTCACCGGAGATGACTTTCCCAATACAAAAGTTCACCGGAGATGACTTTCCCAATACAAAAGTTCACCGGAGATGACTTTTCCCATACAAAAGTTCACCGGAGATGACCTTTTCCAATACAAAAGTTCACCGGAGATGACTTTCCCAATACAAAAGTTCACCGGAGATGACTTTTCCCATACAAAAGTTCACCGGAGATGACTTTCCCAATACAAAAGTTCACCGGAGATGACTTTCCCAATACAAAGTTCACCGGAGATGACTTTCCCAATACAAAAGTTCACCGGAGATGACTTTTCCCATACAAAAGTTCACCGGAGATGACTTTCCCAATACAAAAGTTCACCGGAGATGACTTTCCCAATACAAAAGTTCACCGGAGATGACTTTCCCAATACAAAAAGTTCACCGGAGATGACTTTCCCAATACAAAAGTTCACCGGGCATGACTTTCCCAATACAAAAGTTCACCGGAGATGACTTTTCCCTACAAAAGTTCACCGGAGATGACTTTCCCAATACAAAAGTTCACCGGAGATGACTTTTCCCATACAAAAGTTCACCGGAGATGACTTTCCCAATACAAAAGTTCACCGGAGATGACTTTCCCAATACAAAAGTTCACCGGAGATGACTTTCCCAATACAAAAGTTCACCGGAGATGACTTTCCCAATACAAAAGTTCACCGGGCATGACTTTCCCAATACAAAAGTTCACCGGAGATGACTTTTCCCATACAAAAGTTCACCGGAGATGACTTTCCCAATACAAAAGTTCACCGGAGATGACTTTTCCCATACAAAAGTTCACCGGAGCTGACTTTCCCAATACAAAAGTTCACCGGGGATGACTTTTCCCATACAAAAGTTCACCGGAGATGACTTTCCCAATACAAAAGTTCACCGGAGATGACTTTCCCAATACAAAAGTTCACCGGAGATGACTTTTCCATACAAAAGTTCACCGGAGATGACTTTCCCAATACAAAAGTTCACCGGAGATGACTTTCCCAATACAAAAGTTCACCGGAGATGACTTTCCCAATACAAAAGTTCACCGGAGATGACTTTTCCCATACAAAAGTTCACCGGAGATGACTTTCCCAATACAAAAGTTCACCGGAGATGACTTTCCCAATACAAAAGTTCACCGGAGATGACTTTTCCCATACAAAAGTTCACCGGAGATGACTTTCCCAATACAAAAGTTCACCGGAGATGACTTTCCCAATACAAAAGTTCACCGGAGATGACTTTTCCCATACAAAAGTTCACCGGAGATGACTTTCCCCAATACAAAAGTTCACCGGAGATGACTTTTCCCATACAAAAGTTCACCGGAGATGACTTTCCCAATACAAAAGTTCTCCGGAGATGACTTTCCCATACAAAAGTTCACCGGAGATGACTTTCCCAATACAAAAGTTCACCGGAGATGACTTTCCCAATACAAAAGTTCACCGGAGATGACTTTTCCCATACAAAAGTTCACCGAGATGACTTTCCCAATACAAAAGTTCACCGGAGATGACTTTCCCAATACAAAAGTTCACCGGAGATGACTTTTCCCATACAAAAGTTCACCGGAGATGACTTTCCCAATACAAAAGTTCACCGGAGATGACTTTCCCAATACAAAAGTTCACCGGGCATGACTTTCCCAATACAAAAGTTCACCGGGCACGACTTTCCCAATTCAAAAGTTCACCGGGCATGGACTTTCCCAATACAAAAGTTCACCGGGCATGACTTTCCCAATACAAAAGTTCACCGGGCATGACTTTCCCAATACAAAAGTTCACCTGAGATGACTTTTCCCATACAAAAGTTCACCGGAGATGACTTTCCCAATACAAAAGTTCACCGGAGATGACTTTTCCCATACAAAAGTTCACCGGAGATGACTTTCCCAATACAAAAGTTCACCGGAGATGACTTTCCCAATACAAAAGTTCACCGGGCATGACTTTCCCAATACAAAAGTTCACCGGAGATGACTTTCCCAATATAAAAGTTCACCGGAGATGACTTTCCCAATACAAAAGTTCACCGGAGATGACTTTCCCAATACAAAAGTTCACCGGAGATGACTTTCCCATACAAAAGTTCACCGGAGATGACTTTTCCCATACAAAAGTTCACCGGAGATGACTTTCCCATACAAAAGTTCACCGGAAGATGACTTTTCCCATACAAAAGTTCACCGGAGATGACTTTCCCAATACAAAAGTTCACCGGAGATGACTTTCCCAATACAAAAGTTCACCGGGCATGACTTTCCCAATACAAAAGTTCACCGGAGATGACTTTCCCAATACAAAAGTTCACCGGGCATGACTTTCACAATACAAAAGTTCACCGGAGATGACTTTTCCCATACAAAAGTTCACCGGAGATGACTTTCCCAATACAAAAGTTCACCGGAGATGACTTTTCCCATACAAAAGTTCACCGGAGATGACTTTCCCAATACAAAAGTTCACCGGAGATGACTTTCCCAATACAAAAGTTCACCGGGCATGACTTTCCCAATACAAAAGTTCACCGGGCATGACTTTCCCAATACAAAAATTCACCGGGCATGACCTTCCCAATACAAAAGTTCACCGGAGATGACTTTTCCCATACAAAAGTTCACCGGAGATGACTTTCCCAATACAAAAGTTCACCGGAGATGACTTTCCCAATACAAAAGTTCACCGGAGATGACTTTTCCCATACAAAAGTTCACCGGAGATGACTTTCCCAATACAAAAGTTCACCGGAGATGACTTTCCCAATACAAAAGTTCACCGGAGATGACTTTTCCCATACAAAAGTTCACCGGAGATGACTTTCCCAATACAAAAGTTCACCGGAGATGACTTTTCCCATACAAAAGTTCACCGGAGATGACTTTCCAATACAAAAGTGCACCGGAGATGACTTTTCCCATACAAAAGTTCACCGGAGATGACTTTCCCAATACAAAAGTTCACCGGGCATGACTTTCCCAATACAAAAGTTCACCGGAGATGACTTTTCCCATACAAAAGTTCACCGGAGATGACTTTCCCAATACAAAAGTTCACCGGAGATGACTTTCCCAATACAAAAGTTCACCGGAGATGACTTTCCCAATACAAAAGTTCACCGGGAGATGACTTTCCCAATACAAAAGTTCACCGGAGATGACTTTTCCCATACAAAAGTTCACCGGAGATGACTATCCCAATACAAAAGTTCACCGGAGATGACTTTCTCCAATACAAAAGTTCACCGGAGATGACTTTTCCCATACAAAAGTTCACCGGAGATGACTTTCCCAATACAAAAGTTCACCGGAGATGACTTTCCCAATACAAAAGTTCACCGGAGATGACTTTCCAAATACAAAAGTTCACCGGGCATGACTTTCCCAATACAAAAGTTCACCGGGCATGACTTTCCCAATACAAAAGTTCACCGGGCATGACTTTCCCAATACAAAAGTTCACCGGAGATGACTTTTCCCATACAAAAGTTCACCGGAGATGACTTTCCCAATACAAAAGTTCACCGGAGATGACTTTTCCCATACAAAAGTTCACCGGAGATGACTTTTCCCATACAAAAGTTCACCGGGCATGACTTTCCCAATACAAAAGTTCACCGGGCATGACTTTCCCAATACAAAAGTTCACCGGAGATGACTTTTCCCATACAAAAGTTCACCGGAGATGACTTTCCCAATACAAAAGTTCACCGGAGATGACTTTTCCCATACAAAAGTTCACCGGAGATGACTTTTCCCATACAAAAGTTCACCGGGCATGACTTTCCCAATACAAAAGTTCACCGGGCATGACTTTTCCCATACAAAAGTTCACCGGAGATGACTTTCCCAATACAAAAGTTCACCGGAGATGACTTTTCCCATACAAAAGTTCACCGGAGATGACTTTCCCAATACAAAAGTTCACCGGAGATGACTTTTCCGATACAAAAGTTCACCGGAGATGACTTTTCCCATACAAAAGTTCACCGGAGATGACTTTCCCAATACAAAAGTCCACCGGAGATGACTTTTCCCATACAAAAGTTCACCGGAGATGACTTTCCCAATACAAAAGTTCACCGGAGATGACTTTCCCAATACAAAAGTTCACCGGAGATGACTTTTCCCATACAAAAGTTCACCGGAGATGACTTTCCCAATACAAAAGTTCACCGGAGATGACTTTCCCAATACAAAAGTTCACCGGATATGACTTTTCCCATACAAAAGTTCACCGGAGATGACTTTCCCAATACAAAAGTTCACCGGAGATGACTTTCCCAATACAAAAGTTCACCGGAGATGACTTTTCCCATACAAAAGTTCACCGGAGATGACTTTCCCAATACAAAAGTTCACCGGAGATGACTTTTCCCATACAAAAGTTCACCGGAGATGACTTTCCCAATACAAAAGTGCACCGGAGATGACTTTTCCCATACAAAAGTTCACCGAGATGACTTTCCCAATACAAAAGTTCACCGGCATGACTTTCCCAATACAAAAGTTCACCGGAGATGACTTTTCCCATACAAAAGTTCACCGGAGATGACTTTCCCAATACAAAAGTTCACCGGAGATGACTTTCCCAATACAAAAGTTCACCGGAGATGACTTTCCCAATACAAAAGTTCACCGGAGATGACTTTCCCAATACAAAAGTTCACCGGAGATGACTTTTCCCATACAAAAGTTCACCGGAGATGACTATCCCAATACAAAAGTTCACCGGAGATGACTTTCCCAATACAAAAGTTCACCGGAGATGACTTTTCCCATACAAAAGTTCACCGGAGATGACTTTCCCAATACAAAAGTTCACCGGAGATGACTTTCCCAATACAAAAGTTCACCGGAGATGACTTTCCAAATACAAAAGTTCACCGGGCATGACTTTCCCAATACAAAAGTTCACCGGGCATGACTTTCCCAATACAAAAGTTCACCGGGCATGACTTTCCAATACAAAAGTTCACCGGAGATGAACTTTTCCCATACAAAAGTTCACCGGAGATGACTTTCCCAATACAAAAGTTCACCGGAGATGACTTTTCCCATACAAAAGTTCACCGGAGATGACTTTTCCCATACAAAAGTTCACCGGGCATGACTTTCCCAATACAAAAGTTCACCGGCATGACTTTCCCAATACAAAAGTTCACCGGAGATGACTTTTCCCATACAAAAGTTCACCGGAGATGACTTTCCCAATACAAAAGTTCACCGGAGATGACTTTTCCCATACAAAAGTTCACCGGAGATGACTTTTCCCATACAAAAGTTCACCGGGCATGACTTTCCCAATACAAAAGTTCACCGGGCATGACTTTTCCCATACAAAAGTTCACCGGAGATGACTTTCCCAATACAAAAGTTCACCGGAGATGACTTTTCCCATACAAAAGTTCACCGGAGATGACTTTCCCAATACAAAAGTTCACCGGAGATGACTTTTCCGATACAAAAGTTCACCGGAGATGACTTTTCCATACAAAAGTTCACCGGAGATGACTTTCCCAATACAAAAGTCCACCGGAGATGACTTTTCCCATACAAAAGTTCACCGGAGATGACTTTCCCAATACAAAAGTTCACCGGAGATGACTTTCCCAATACAAAAGTTCACCGGAGATGACTTTTCCCATACAAAAGTTCACCGGAGATGACTTTCCCAATACAAAAGTTCACCGGAGATGACTTTCCCAATACAAAAGTTCACCGGATATGACTTTCCCAATACAAAAGTTCACCGGAGATGACTTTTCCCATACAAAAGTTCACCGGAGATGACTTTCCCAATACAAAAGTTCACCGGAGATGACTTTCCCAATACAAAAGTTCACCGGAGATGACTTTCCCAATACAAAAGTTCACCGGGCACGACTTTCCCAATACAAAAGTTCACCGGGCATGACTTTCCCAATACAAAAGTTCACCGGGCATGACTTTCCCAATACAAAAGTTCACCGGGCATGACTTTCCCAATACAAAGTTCACCGGAGATGACTTTTCCCATACAAAAGTTCACCGGAGATGACTTTCCCAATAAAAAAGTTCACCGGAGATGACTTTTCCCATACAAAAGTTCACCGGAGATGACTTTCCCAATACAAAAGTTCACCGGAGATGACTTTCCCAATACAAAAGTTCACCGGAGATGACTTTTCCCATACAAAAGTTCACCGGAGATGACTTTCCCAATACAAAATTTCACCGGAGATGACTTTCCCAATACAAAAGTTCAACGGAGATGACTTTTCCCATACAAAAGTTCACCGGAGATGACTTTCCCAATACAAAAGTTCACCGGAGATGACTTTTCCCATACAAAAGTTCACCGGAGCTGACTTTCCCAATACAAAAGTTCACCGGGGATGACTTTTCCCATACAAAAGTTCACCGGAGATGACTTTCCCCAATACAAAAGTTCACCGGAGATGACTTTCCCAATACAAAAGTTCACCGGAGATGACTTTTCCCATACAAAAGTTCACCGGAGATGACTTTCCCAATACAAAAGTTCACCGGAGATGACTTTCCCAATACAAAAGTTCACCGGAGATGACTTTCCCAATACAAAAGTTCACCGGAGATGACTTTTCCCATACAAAAGTTCACCGGAGATGACTTTCCCAATACAAAAGTTCACCGGAGATGACTTTCCCATTACAAAAGTTCACCGGAGATGACTTTCCCAATACAAAAGTTCACCGGGCATGACTTTCCTAATACAAAAGTTCACCGGAGATGACTTTCCCAATACAAAAGTTCACCGGAGATGACTTTCCCATACAAAAGTTCACCGGAGATGACTTTCCCATACAAAAGTTCACCGGAGATGACTTTTCCCATACAAAAGTTCACCGGAGATGACTTTCCCAATACAAAAGTTCACCGGAGATGACTTTTCCCATACAAAAGTTCACCGGAGATGACTTTCCCAATACAAAAGTTCACCGGGCATGACTTTCCCAATACAAAAGTTCACCGGAGATGACTTTTCCCATACAAAAGTTCACCGGAGATGACTTTCCCAATACAAAAGTTCACCGGAGATGACTTTCCCCAATACAAAAGTTCACCGGAGATGACTTTCCCAATACAAAAGTTCACCGAGATGACTTTTCCCATACAAAAGTTCACCGGAGATGACTTTTCCAATACAAAAGTTCACCGGAGATGACTTTCCCAATACAAAAGTTCACCGGAGATGACTTTTCCCATACAAAAGTTCACCGGAGATGACTTTCCCAATACAAAAGTTCACCGGAGATGACTTTCCCAATACAAAAGTTCACCGGAGATGACTTTCCCAATACAAAAGTTCACCGGAGATGACTTTTCCCATACAAAAGTTCACCGGAGATGACTTTCCCAATACAAAAGTTCACCGGAGATGACTTTCCCAATACAAAAGTTCACCGGAGATGACTTTCCCAATACAAAAGTTCACCGGAGATGACTTTCCCAATACAAAAGTTCACCGGGCATGACTTTCCCAATACAAAAGTTCACCGGAGATGACTTTTCCCATACAAAAGTTCACCGGAGATGACTTTCCCAATACAAAAGTTCACGGAGATGACTTTTCCCATACAAAAGTTCACCGGAGATGACTTTCCCAATACAAAAGTTCACCGGAGATGACTTTCCCAATACAAAAGTTCACCGGAGATGACTTTCCCAATACAAAAGTTCACCGGAGATGACTTTCCCAATACAAAAGTTCACCGGGCATGACTTTCCCAATACAAAAGTTCACCGGAGATGGACTTTTCCCATACAAAAGTTCACCGGAGATGACTTTCCCAATACAAAAGTTCACCGGAGATGACTTTTCCCATACAAAAGTTCACCGGAGCTGACTTTCCCAATACAAAAGTTCACCGGGGATGACTTTTCCCATACAAAAGTTCACCGGAGATGACTTTCCCAATACAAAAGTTCACCGGAGATGACTTTCCCAATACAAAAGTTCACCGGAGATGACTTTTCCCATACAAAAGTTCACCGGAGATGACTTTCCCAATACAAAAGTTCACCGGAGATGACTTTCCCAATACAAAAGTTCACCGGAGATGACTTTCCCAATACAAAAGTTCACCGGAGATGACTTTTCCCATACAAAAGTTCACCGGAGATGACTTTCCCAATACAAAAGTTCACCGGAGATGACTTTCCCAATACAAAAGTTCACCGGAGATGACTTTCCCAATACAAAAGTTCACCGGGCATGACTTTCCTAATACAAAAGTTCACCGGAGATGACTTTCCCAATACAAAAGTTCACCGGAGATGACTTTTCCCATACAAAAGTTCACCGGAGATGACTTTCCCAATACAAAAGTTCACCGGAGATGACTTTTCCCATACAAAAGTTCACCGGAGATGACTTTCCCAATACAAAAGTTCACCGGAGATGACTTTTCCCATACAAAAGTTCACCGGGAGATGACTTTCCAATACAAAAGTTCACCGGGCATGACTTTCCCAATACAAAAGTTCACCGGAGATGACTTTTCCCATACAAAAGTTCACCGGAGATGACTTTCCCAATACAAAAGTTCACCGGAGATGACTTTCCCAATACAAAAGTTCACCGGAGATGACTTTTCCCATACAAAAGTTCACCGGAGATGACTTTCCCAATACAAAAGTTCACCGGAGATGACTTTTCCCATACAAAAGTTCACCGGAGCTGACTTTCCCAATACAAAAGTTCACCGGGGATGACTTTTCCCATACAAAAGTTCACCGGAGATGACTTTCCCAATACAAAAGTTCACCGGAGATGACTTTACCAATACAAAAGTTCACCGGAGATGACTTTTCCCATACAAAAGTTCACCGGAGATGACTTTCCCAATACAAAAGTTCACCGGAGATGACTTTCCCAATACAAAAGTTCACCGGAGATGACTTTCCCAATACAAAAGTTCACCGGAGATGACTTTTTCCCATACAAAAGTTCACCGGAGATGACTTTCCCAATACAAAAGTTCACCGGAGATGACTTTCCCAATACAAAAGTTCACCGGAGATGACTTTCCCAATACAAAAGTTCACCGGGCATGACTTTCCTAATACAAAAGTTCACCGGAGATGACTTTCCCAATACAAAAGTTCACCGGAGATGACTTTCCCAATACAAAAGTTCACCGGAGATGACTTTTCCCATACAAAAGTTCACCGGAGATGACTTTTCCCATACAAAAGTTCACCGGAGATGACTTTTCCCAATACAAAAGTTCACCGGGCATGACTTTCCCAATACAAAAGTTCACCGGGCATGACTTTCCCAACACAAAAGTTCACCGGAGATGACTTTTCCCATACAAAAGTTCACCGGAGATGACTTTCCCAATACAAAAGTTCACCGGAGATGACTTTTCCCATACAAAAGTTCACCGGAGATGACTTTTCCCATACAAAAGTTCACCGGAGATGACTTTCCCCAATACAAAAGTTCACCGGGCATGACTTTCCCAATACAAAAGTTCACCGGGCATGACTTTCCCAATACAAAAGTTCACCGGAGATGACTTTTCCCATACAAAAGTTCACCGGAGATGACTTTCCCAATACAAAAGTTCACCGGAGATGACTTTTCACATACAAAAGTTCACCGGAGATGACTTTTCCCATACAAAAGTTCACCGGAGATGACTTTCCCAATACAAAAGTTCACCGGAGATGACTTTCCCAATATAAAAGTTTACCGGGCATGACTTTCCCAATACAAAAGTTCACCGGGCATGACTTTCCAATACAAAAGTTCACCGGAGATGACTTTCCCAATATAAAAGTTCACCGGAGATGACTTTCCCAATACAAAAGTTCACCGGAGATGACTTTCCCAATACAAAAGTTCACCGGAGATGACTTTTCCATACAAAAGTTCACCGGAGATGACTTTCCCAAATACAAAAGTTCACCGGAGATGACTTTTCCCATACAAAAGTTCACCGGGCATGACTTTCCCAATACAAAAGTTCACCGGAGATGACTTTTCCCATACAAAAGTTCACCGGAGATGACTTTTCCCATACAAAAGTTCACCGGAGATGACTTTCCCAATACAAAAGTTCACCGGAGATGAATTTCCCAATACAAAAGTTCACCGGAGATGACTTTCCCAATACAAAAGTTCACCGGAGATGACTTTCCCAATACAAAAGTTCACCGGAGATGACTTTTCCCATACAAAAAGTTCACCGGAGATGACTTTCCCAATACAAAAGTTCACCGGAGATGACTTTCCCAATACAAAAGTTCACCGGGCATGACTTTCCCAATACAAAAGTTCACCGGAGATGACTTTCCCAATATAAAAGTTCACCGGGCATGACTTTCCCAATACAAAAGTTCACCGGAGATGACTTTCCCAATACAAAAGTTCACCGGGCATGACTTTCCCAATACAAAAGTTCACCGGAGATGACTTTCCCAATACAAAAGTTCACCGGAGATGACTTTCCCAATACAAAAGTTCACCGGGCATGACTTTCCCAATACAAAAGTTCACCGGAGATGACTTTTCCCATACAAAAGTTCACCGGAGATGACTTTCCCAATACAAAAGTTCACCGGGCATGACTTTCCCAATACAAAAGTTCACCGGAGATGACTTTTCCCATACAAAAGTTCACCGGAGATGACTTTCCCAATACAAAAGTTCACCGGAGATGACTTTTCCCATACAAAAGTTCACCGGAGATGACTTTCCCAATACAAAAGTTCACCGGAGATGACTTTCCCAATATAAAAGTTCACCGGGCATGACTTTCCCAATACAAAAGTTCACCGGAGATGACTTTCCCAATACAAAAGTTCACCGGAGATGACTTTCCCAATACAAAAGTTCACCGGGCATGACTTTCCCAATACAAAAGTTCACCGGAGATGACTTTTCCCATACAAAAGTTCACCGGAGATGACTTTCCCAATACAAAAGTTCACCGGAGATGACTTTTCCCATACAAAAGTTCACCGGAGATGACTTTCCCAATACAAAAGTTCCCGGAGATGACTTTCCCAATACAAAAAGTTCACCGGAGATGACTTTCCCAATACAAAAGTTCACCGGAGATGACTTTCCCAATACAAAAGTTCACCGGAGATGACTTTCCCAATACAAAAGTTCACCGGAGATGACTTTCCCAATACAAAAGTTCACCGGGCATGACTTTCCCAATACAAAAGTTCACCGGAGATGACTTTCCCAATACAAAAGTTCACCGGAGATGACTTTTCCCATACAAAAGTTCACCGGAGATGACTTTCCCAATACAAAAGTTCACCGGAGATGACTTTTCCCATACAAAAGTTCACCGGAGATGACTTTCCCAATACAAAAGTTCACCGGAGATGACTTTCCCAATACAAAAGTTCACCGGAGATGACTTTTCCCATACAAAAGTTCACCGGAGATGACTTTTCCCATACAAAAGTTCACCGGAGATGCATTTCCCAATACAAAAGTTCACCGGGCATGACTTTCCCAATACAAAAGTTCACCGGGCATGACTTTCCCAATACAAAAGTTCACCGGAGATGACTTTTCCCATACAAAAGTTCACCGGGCATGACTTTCCCAATACAAAAGTTCACCGGAGATGACTTTTCCCATACAAAAGTTCACCGGAGATGACTTTTCCCATACAAAAGTTCACCGGAGATGACTTTCCCAATACAAAAGTTCACCGGAGATGACTTTTCCCATACAAAAGTTCACCGGAGATGACTTTCCCAATACAAAAGTTCACCGGAGATGACTTTCCCAATACAAAAGTTCACCGGAGATGACTTTTTCCCATACAAAAGTTCTTCGGAGATGACTTTTCCCATACAAAAGTTCACCGGAGATGACTTTCCCAATACAAAAGTTCACCGGAGATGACTTTTCCCATACAAAAGTTCACCGGAGATGACTTTTCCATACAAAAGTTCACCTTAGATGACTTTCCCAATACAAAAGTTCACCGGAGATAACTTTCCCAATACAAAAGTTCACCGGAGATGACTTTTCCCATACAAAAGTTCACCGGAGATGACTTTTCCCATACAAAAGTTCACCGGAGATGACTTTCCCAATACAAAAGTTCACCGGAGATGACTTTCCCAATACAAAAGTTCACCGGAGATGACTTTTCCCATACAAAAGTTCTTCGGAGATGACTTTTCCCATACAAAAGTTCACCGGAGATGACTTTCCCAATACAAAAGTTCACCGGAGATGACTTTTCCCATACAAAAGTTCACCGGAGATGACTTTCCCATACAAAAGTTCACCGGAGATGACTTTCCCAATACAAAAGTTCACCGGATATGACTTTTCCCATACAAAAGTTCACCGAGATGACTTTCCCAATACAAAAGTTCACCGGAGATGACTTTCCCAATACAAAAGTTCACCGGAGATGACTTTCCCAATATAAAAGTTCACCGGGCATGACTTTCCCAATACAAAAGTTTACCGGAGATGACTTTTCCCATACAAAAGTTCACCGGAGATGACTTTTCCCATACAAAAGTTCACCGGAAGATGACTTTTCCCATACAAAAGTTCACCGGAGATGACTTTCCCAATACAAAAGTTCACCGGAGATGACTTTTCCCATACAAAAGTTCACCTTAGATGACTTTCCCAATACAAAAGTTCACCGGAGATGACTTTCCCAATACAAAGTTCACCGGAGATGACTTTCCCCAATACAAAAGTTCACCGGAGATGACTTTCCCAATACAAAAGTTCACCGGAGATGACTTTCCCAATATAAAAGTTCACCGGGCATGACTTTCCCAATACAAAAGTTCACCGGGCATGACTTTCCCAATACAAAAGTTCACCGGAGATGACTTTCCCATACAAAAGTTCACCGGAGATGACTTTTCCCATACAAAAGTTCACCGGAGATGACTTTCCCAATACAAAAGTTCACCGGAGATGACTTTTCCATACAAAAGTTCACCGGAGATGACTTTCCCAATACAAAAGTTCACCGGAGATGACTTTTCCATACAAAAGTTCACCGGAGATGACTTTTCCCATACAAAAGTTCACCGGGAGATGACTTTCCCAATACAAAAGTTCACCGGAGATGACTTTCCCAATACAAAAGTTCACCGGAGATGACTTTTCCCATACAAAGTTCACCGGAGATGACTTTCCCAATACAAAAGTTCACCGGAGATGACTTTTCCCATACAAAAGTTCACCGGAGATGACTTTCCCAATACAAAAGTTCACCGGAGATGACTTTCCCAATACAAAAGTTCACCGGGCATGACTTTCCCAATACAAAAGTTCACCGGGCATGACTTTCCCAATACAAAAGTTCACCGGGCATGACTTCCCAATACAAAGTTCACCGGGCATGACTTTCCCAATACAAAAGTTCACCGGAGATGACTTTTCCCATACAAAAGTTCACCGGGCATGACTTTCCCAATACAAAAGTTCACCGGAGATGGACTTTTCCCATACAAAAGTTCACCGGAGATGACTTTTCCCATACAAAAGTTCACCGGAGATGACTTTCCCAATACAAAAGTTCACCGGAGATGACTTTTCCCATACAAAAGTTCACCGGAGATGACTTTCCCAATACAAAAGTTCACCGGAGATGACTTTCCCAATACAAAAGTTCACCGGAGATGACTTTTCCCATACAAAAGTTCTTCGGAGATGACTTTTCCCATACAAAAGTTCACCGGAGATGACTTTCCCAATACAAAAGTTCACCGGAGATGACTTTTCCCATACAAAAGTTCACCGGAGATGACTTTTCCCATACAAAAGTTCACCTTAGATGACTTTCCCAATACAAAAGTTCACCGGAGATAACTTTCCCAATACAAAAGTTCACCGGAGATGACTTTTCCCATACAAAAGTTCACCGGAGATGACTTTTCCATACAAAAGTTCACCGGAGATGACTTTCCCAATACAAAAGTTTCACCGGAGATGACTTTCCCAATACAAAAGTTCACCGGAGATGACTTTTCCCATACAAAAGTTCTTCGGAGATGACTTTTCCCATACAAAAGTTCACCGGAGATGACTTTCCCAATACAAAAGTTCACCGGAGATGACTTTCCCATACAAAAGTTCACCGGAGATGACTTTTCCCATACAAAAGTTCACCGGAGATGACTTTCCCAATACAAAAGTTCACCGGATATGACTTTTCCCATACAAAAGTTCACCGGAGATGACTTTCCCAATACAAAAGTTCACCGGAGATGACTTTCCCAATACAAAAGTTCACCGGAGATGACTTTCCCAATATAAAAGTTCACCGGGCATGACTTTCCCAATACAAAAGTTTACCGGAGATGACTTTTCCCATACAAAAGTTCACCGGAGATGACTTTTCCCATACAAAAGTTCACCGGAGATGACTTTTCCCATACAAAAGTTCACCGGAGATGACTTTCCCAATACAAAAGTTCACCGGAGATGACTTTTCCCATACAAAAGTTCACCTTAGATGACTTTCCCAATACAAAAGTTCACCGGAGATGACTTTCCCAATACAAAAGTTCACCGGAGATGACTTTCCCAATACAAAAGTTCACCGGAGATGACTTTCCCAATACAAAAGTCACCGGAGATGACTTTCCCAATATAAAAGTTCACCGGGCATGACTTTCCCAATACAAAAGTTCACCGGGCATGACTTTCCCAATACAAAAGTTCACCGGAGATGACTTTCCCATACAAAAGTTCACCGGAGATGACTTTTCCCATACAAAAGTTCACCGGAGATGACTTTCCCAATACAAAAGTTCACCGGAGATGACTTTTTCCCATACAAAAGTTCACCGGAGATGACTTTCCCAATACAAAAGTTCACCGGAGATGACTTTTCCCATACAAAAGTTCACCGGAGATGACTTTTCCCATACAAAAGTTCACCGGAGATGACTTTCCCAATACAAAAGTTCACCGGAGATGACTTTCCCAATACAAAAGTTCACCGGAGATGACTTTTCCCATACAAAAAGTTCACCGGAGATGACTTTCCCAATACAAAAGTTCACCGGAGATGACTTTTTCCCATACAAAAGTTCACCGGAGATGACTTTCCCAATACAAAAGTTCACCGGAGATGACTTTCCCAATACAAAAGTTCACCGGGCATGACTTTCCCAATACAAAAGTTCACCGGGCATGACTTTCCCAATACAAAAGTTCACCGGGCATGACTTTCCCAATACAAAAGTTCACCGGGCACGACTTTCCCAATACAAAAGTTCACCGGGCATGACTTTCCCAATACAAAGTTCACCGGGCATGACTTTCCCAATACAAAAGTTCACCGGGCATGACTTTCCCAATACAAAAGTTCACCGGAGATGACTTTCCCAATACAAAAGTTCACCGGAGATGACTTTTCCCATACAAAAGTTCACCGGAGATGACTTTCCCAATACAAAAGTTCACCGGAGATGACTTTTCCCATACAAAAGTTCACCGGAGATGACTTTCAAAAGTTCACCGGAGATGACTTTTCCCATACAAAAGTTCACCGGAGATGACTTTCCCAATACAAAAGTTCACCGGAGATGACTTTCCCAATACAAAAGTTCACCGGGCATGACTTTTCCCATACAAAAGTTCACCGGAGATGACTTTCCCAATACAAAAGTTCACCGGAGATGACTTTTCCCATACAAAAGTTCACCGGGCATGACTTTCCCAATACAAAAGTTCACCGGAGATGACTTTTCCCATACAAAAGTTCACCGGAGATGACTTTCCCAATACAAAAGTTCACCGGGCATGACTTTCCCAATACAAAAGTTCACCGGAGATGACTTTCCCAATACAAAAGTTCACCGGAGATGACTTTCCCAATATAAAAGTTCACCGGGCATGACTTTCCCAATACAAAAGTTTACCGGAGATGACTTTTCCCATACAAAAGTTCACCGGAGATGACTTTTCCCATACAAAAGTTCACCGGAGATGACTTTTCCCATACAAAAGTTCACCGGAGATGACTTTCCCAATACAAAAGTTCACCGGATATGACTTTTCCCATACAAAAGTTCACCTTAGATGACTTTCCCAATACAAAAGTTCACCGGAGATGACTTTCCCAATACAAAAGTTCACCGGAGATGACTTTCCCAATACAAAAGTTCACCGGAGATGACTTTCCCAATACAAAAGTTCACCGGAGATGACTTTCCCAATACAAAAGTTCACCGGAGATGACTTTCCCATATAAAAGTTCACCGGGCATGACTTTCCCAATACAAAAGTTCACCGGGCATGACTTTCCCAATACAAAAGTTCACCGGAGATGACTTTCCCATACAAAAGTTCACCGGAGATGACTTTTCCCATACAAAAGTTCACCGGAGATGACTTTCCCAATACAAAAGTTCACCGGAGATGACTTTTTCCATACAAAAGTTCACCGGAGATGACTTTCCCAATACAAAAGTTCACCGGAGATGACTTTTCCCATACAAAAGTTCACCGGAGATGACTTTTCCCATACAAAAGTTCACCGGAGATGACTTTCCCAATACAAAAGTTCACCGGAGATGACTTTCCCAATACAAAAGTTCACCGGAGATGACTTTTCCCATACAAAAGTTCACCGGAGATGACTTTCCCAATACAAAAGTTCACCGGAGATGACTTTTCCCATACAAAAGTTCACCGGAGATGACTTTCCCAATACAAAAGTTCACCGGAGATGACTTTCCCAATACAAAAGTTCACCGGGCATGACTTTCCCAATACAAAAGTTCACCGGGCATGACTTTCCCAATACAAAAGTTCACCGGGCATGACTTTCCCAATACAAAAGTTCACCGGGCACGACTTTCCCAATACAAAAGTTCACCGGGCATGACTTTCCCAATACAAAAGTTCACCGGGCATGACTTTCCCAATACAAAAGTTCAACGGGCATGACTTTCCCAATACAAAAGTTCACCGGAGATGACTTTCCCAATACAAAAGTTCACCGGAGATGACTTTTCCCATACAAAAGTTCACCGGAGATGACTTTCCCAATACAAAAGTTCACCGGAGATGACTTTTCCCATACAAAAGTTCACCGGAGATGACTTTCCCAATACAAAAGTTCACCGGAGATGACTTTTCCCATACAAAAGTTCACCGGAGATGACTTTCCCAATACAAAAGTTCACCGGAGATGACTTTCCCAATACAAAAGTTCACCGGGCATGACTTTTCCCATACAAAAGTTCACCGGAGATGACTTTCCCAATACAAAAGTTCACCGGAGATGACTTTTCCCATACAAAAGTTCACCGGAGATGACTTTCCCAATACAAAAGTTCACCGGAGATGACTTTTCCCATACAAAAGTTCACCGGAGATGACTTTTCCCATACAAAAGTTCACCGGAGATGACTTTCCCAATACAAAAGTTCACCGGAGATGACTTTTCCCATACAAAAGTTCACCGGAGATGACTTTCCCAATACAAAAGTTCACCGGAGATGACTTTCCCAATACAAAAGTTCACCGGAGATGACTTTTCCCATACAAAAGTTCACCGGAGATGACTTTCCCAATACAAAAGTTCACCGGAGATGACTTTCCCAATACAAAAGTTCACCGGAGATGACTTTCCCAATACAAAAGTTCACCGGAGATGACTTTTCCCATACAAAAGTTCACCGGAGATGACTTTCTCAATACAAAAGTTCACCGGAGATGACTTTCCCAATACAAAAGTTCACCGGGCATGACTTTCCCAATACAAAAGTTCACCGGAGATGACTTTCCCAATATAAAAGTTCACCGGGCATGACTTTCCCAATACAAAAGTTCACCGGAGATGACTTTCCCAATACAAAAGTTCACCGGGCATGACTTTCCCAATACAAAAGTTCACCGGAGATGACTTTCCCAATACAAAAGTTCACCGGGCATGACTTTCCCAATACAAAAGTTCACCGGAGATGACTTTTCCCATACAAAAGTTCACCGGAGATGACTTTCCCAATACAAAAGTTCACCGGGCATGACTTTCCCAATACAAAAGTTCACCGGAGATGACTTTTCCCATACAAAAGTTCACCGGAGATGACTTTCCCAATACAAAAGTTCACCGGAGATGACTTTTCCCATACAAAAGTTCACCGGAGATGACTTTCCCAATACAAAAGTTCACCGGAGATGACTTTCCCAATATAAAAGTTCACCGGGCATGACTTTCCCAATACAAAAGTTCACCGGAGATGACTTTCCCAATACAAAAGTTCACCGGAGATGACTTTCCCAATACAAAAGTTCACCGGGCATGACTTTCCCAATACAAAAGTTCACCGGAGATGACTTTTCCCATACAAAAGTTCACCGGAGATGACTTTCCCAATACAAAAGTTCACCGGAGATGACTTTTCCCATACAAAAGTTCACCGGAGATGACTTTCCCAATACAAAAGTTCACCGGAGATGACTTTCCCAATACAAAAGTTCACCGGAGATGACTTTCCCAATACAAAAGTTCACCGGAGATGACTTTCCCAATACAAAAGTTCACCGGAGATGACTTTCCCAATACAAAAGTTCACCGGAGATGACTTTCCCAATACAAAAGTTCACCGGGCATGACTTTCCCAATACAAAAGTTCACCGGAGATGACTTTCCCAATACAAAAGTTCACCGGAGATGACTTTTCCCATACAAAAGTTCACCGGAGATGACTTTCCCAATACAAAAGTTCACCGGAGATGACTTTTCCCATACAAAAGTTCACCGGAGATGACTTTCCCAATACAAAAGTTCACCGGAGATGACTTTCCCAATACAAAAGTTCACCGGAGATGACTTTTCCCACACAAAAGTTCACCGGAGATGACTTTTCCCATACAAAAGTTCACCGGAGATGACTTTCCCAATACAAAAGTTCACCGGGCATGACTTTCCCAATACAAAAGTTCACCGGGCATGACTTTCCCAATACAAAAGTTCACCGGAGATGACTTTTCCCATACAAAAGTTCACCGGAGATGACTTTCCCAATACAAAAGTTCACCGGAGATGGCTTTTCCCATACAAAAGTTCACCGGAGATGACTTTCCCAATACAAAAGTTCACCGGAGATGACTTTCCCAATATAAAAGTTCACCGGGCATGACTTTCCCAATACAAAAGTTCACCGGAGATGACTTTCCCAATACAAAAGTTCACCGGAGATGACTTTCCCAATACAAAAGTTCACCGGGCATGACTTTCCCAATACAAAAGTTCACCGGAGATGACTTTTCCCATACAAAAGTTCACCGGAGATGACTTTCCCAATACAAAAGTTCACCGGAGATGACTTTTCCCATACAAAAGTTCACCGGAGATGACTTTCCCAATACAAAAGTTCACCGGAGATGACTTTCCCAATACAAAAGTTCACCGGAGATGACTTTCCCAATACAAAAGTTCACCGGAGATGACTTTCCCAATACAAAAGTTCACCGGAGATGACTTTCCCAATACAAAAGTTCACCGGGCATGACTTTCCCAATACAAAAGTTCACCGGAGATGACTTTCCCAATACAAAAGTTCACCGGAGATGACTTTTCCCATACAAAAGTTCACCGGAGATAACTTTCCCAATACAAAAGTTCACCGGAGATGACTTTTCCCATACAAAAGTTCACCGGAGATGACTTTCCCAATACAAAAGTTCACCGGAGATGACTTTCCCAATACAAAAGTTCACCGGAGATGACTTTTCCCATACAAAAGTTCACCGGAGATGACTTTTCCCATACAAAAGTTCACCGGAGATGACTTTCCCAATACAAAAGTTCACCGGGCATGACTTTCCCAATACAAAAGTTCACCGGAGATGACTTTTCCCATACAAAAGTTCACCGGAGATGACTTTCCCAATACAAAAGTTCACCGGAGATGACTTTTCCCATACAAAAGTTCACCGGAGATGACTTTTCTCATACAAAAGTTCACCGGAGATGACTTTCCCAATACAAAAGTTCACCGGGCATGACTTTCCCAATACAAAAGTTCACCGGAGATGACTTTTCCCCATACAAAAGTTCACCGGAGATGACTTTCCCAATACAAAAATTCACCGGAGATGACTTTTCCCATACAAAAGTTCACCGGAGATGACTTTCCCAATACAAAAGTTCACCGGAGATGACTTTTCCCATACAAAAGTTCACCGGAGATGACTTTTCCCATACAAAAGTTCACCGGAGATGACTTTCCCAATACAAAAGTTCACCGGAGATGACTTTTCCCATACAAAAGTTCACCGGAGATGACTTTCCCAATACAAAAGTTCACCGGAGATGACTTTTCCCATACAAAAGTTCACCGGAGATGACTTTTCCCATACAAAAGTTCACCGGAGATGACTTTCCCAATACAAAAGTTCACCGGAGATGACTTTTCCCATACAAAAGTTCACCGGAGATGACTTTCCCAATACAAAAGTTCACCGGAGATGACTTTCCCAATACAAAAGTTCACCGGAGATGACTTTTCCCATACAAAAGTTCACCGGAGATGACTTTCCCAATACAAAAGTTCACCGGAGATGACTTTCCCAATACAAAAGTTCACCGGAGATGACTTTCCCAATACAAAAGTTCACCGGAGATGACTTTTCCCATACAAAAGTTCACCGGAGATGACTTTCCCAATACAAAAGTTCACCGGAGATGACTTTCCCAATACAAAAGTTCACCGGAGATGACTTTCCCATACAAAAGTTCACCGGGCATGACTTTCCCAATACAAAAGTTCACCGGAGATGACTTTCCCAATACAAAAGTTCACCGGAGATGACTTTCCCAATACAAAAGTTCACCGGAGATGACTTTTCCCATACATAAGTTCACCGGAGATGACTTTTCCCATACAAAAGTTCACCGGAGATGACTTTCCCAATACAAAAGTTCACCGGAGATGACTTTCCCAATATTAAAGTTCACCGGGCATGACTTTCCCAATACAAAAGTTCACCGGAGATGACTTTCCCAATACAAAAGTTCACCGGAGATGACTTTCCCAATACAAAAGTTCACCGGAGATGACTTTCCCAATATAAAAGTTCACCGGGCATGACTTTCCCAATACAAAAGTTCACCGGAGATGACTTTCCCAATACAAAAGTTTACCGGAGATGACTTTCCCAATACAAAAGTTCACCGGAGATGACTTTTCCCATACAAAAGTTCACCGGAGATGACTTTTCCCATACAAAAGTTCACCGGAGATGACTTTCCCAATACAAAAGTTCACCGGAGATGACTTTCCCAATACAAAAGTTCACCGGAGATGACTTTTCCAATACAAAAGTTCACCGGAGATGACTTTCCCAATACAAAAGTTCACCGGAGATGACTTTTCCCATACAAAAGTTCACCGGAGATGACTTTTCCCATACAAAAGTTCACCGGAGATGACTTTCCCAATACAAAAGTTCACCGGAGATGACTTTCCCAATACAAAAGTTCACCGGAGATGACTTTCCCAATATAAAAGTTCACCGGGCATGACTTTCCCAATACAAAAGTTCACCGGGCATGACTTTCCCAATACAAAAGTTCACCGGAGATGACTTTCCCAATACAAAAGTTCACCGGAGATGACTTTTCCCATACAAAAGTTCACCGGAGATGACTTTCCCAATACAAAAGTTCACCGGAGATGACTTTTCCCATACAAAAGTTCACCGGAGATGACTTTTCCCATACAAAAGTTCACCGGAGATGACTTTCCCAATACAAAAGTTCACCGGAGATGACTTTTCCCATACAAAAGTTCACCGGAGATGACTTTCCCAATACAAAAGTTCACCGGAGATGACTTTTCCCATACAAAAGTTCACCGGAGATGACTTTTCCCATACAAAAGTTCACCGGAGATGACTTTCCCAATACAAAAGTTCACCGGAGATGACTTTTCCCATACAAAAGTTCACCGGAGATGACTTTCCCAATACAAAAGTTCACCGGAGATGACTTTCCCAATACAAAAGTTCACCGGAGATGACTTTTCCCATACAAAAGTTCACCGGAGATGACTTTCCCAATACAAAAGTTCACCGGAGATGACTTTCCCAATACAAAAGTTCACCGGAGATGACTTTCCCAATACAAAAGTTCACCGGAGATGACTTTTCCCATACAAAAGTTCACCGGAGATGACTTTCCCAATACAAAAGTTCACCGGAGATGACTTTCCCAATACAAAAGTTCACCGGAGATGACTTTCCCATACAAAAGTTCACCGGGCATGACTTTCCCAATACAAAAGTTCACCGGAGATGACTTTCCCAATACAAAAGTTCACCGGAGATGACTTTCCCAATACAAAAGTTCACCGGAGATGACTTTTCCCATACAAAAGTTCACCGGAGATGACTTTCCCAATACAAAAGTTCACCGGAGATGACTTTCCCAATATAAAAGTTCACCGGGCATGACTTTCCCAATACAAAAGTTCACCGGAGATGACTTTCCCAATACAAAAGTTCACCGGAGATGACTTTCCCAATACAAAAGTTCACCGGAGATGACTTTCCCAATATAAAAGTTCACCGGGCATGACTTTCCCAATACAAAAGTTCACCGGAGATGACTTTCCCAATACAAAAGTTCACCGGAGATGACTTTCCCAATACAAAAGTTCACCGGAGATGACTTTTCCCATACAAAAGTTCACCGGAGATGACTTTTCCCATACAAAAGTTCACCGGAGATGACTTTTCCCATACAAAAGTTCACCGGAGATGACTTTCCCAATACAAAATTTCACCGGAGATGACTTTTCCCATACAAAAGTTCACCGGAGATGACTTTCCCAATACAAAAGTTCACCGGAGATGACTTTTCCCATACAAAAGTTCACCGGAGATGACTTTTCCCATACAAAAGTTCACCGGAGATGACTTTCCCAATACAAAAGTTCACCGGAGATGACTTTCCCAATACAAAAGTTCACCGGAGATGACTTTCCCAATATAAAAGTTCACCGGGCATGACTTTCCCAATACAAAAGTTCACCGGGCATGACTTTCCCAATACAAAAGTTCACCGGAGATGACTTTTCCCATACAAAAGTTCACCGGAGATGACTTTCCCAATACAAAAGTTCACCGGAGATGACTTTTCCCATACAAAAGTTCACCGGAGATGACTTTCCCAATACAAAAGTTCACCGGAGATGACTTTCCCAATACAAAAGTTCACCGGAGATGACTTTTCCCATACAAAAGTTCACCGGAGATGACTTTCCCAATACAAAAGTTCACCGGAGATGACTTTCCCAATATAAAAGTTCACCGGGCATGACTTTCCCAATACAAAAGTTCACCGGGCATGACTTTCCCAATACAAAAGTTCACCGGAGATGACTTTCCCAATATAAAAGTTCACCGGGCATGACTTTCCCAATACAAAAGTTCACCGGAGATGACTTTCCCAATACAAAAGTTCACCGGAGATGACTTTCCCAATATAAAAGTTCACCGTGCATGACTTTCCCAATACAAAAGTTCACCGGGCACGACTTTCCCAATACAAAAGTTCACCGGAGATGACTTTCCCAATACAAAAGTTCACCGGAGATGACTTTCCCAATACAAAAGTTCACCGGCATGACTTTCCCAATACAAAAGTTCACCGGAGATGACTTTTCCCATACAAAAGTTCACCGGAGATGACTTTCCCAATACAAAAGTTCACCGGGCATGACTTTCCCAATACAAAAGTTCACCGGAGATGACTTCTCCCATACAAAAGTTCACCGGAGATGACTTTTCCCATACAAAAGTTCACCGGAGATGACTTTTCCCATACAAAAGTTCACCGGAGATGACTTTCCCAATACAAAAGTTCACCGGAGATGACTTTTCCCATACAAAAGTTCACCGGAGATGATTTTTCCCATACAAAAGTTCACCGGAGATGACTTTCCCAATACAAAAGTTCACCGGCATGACTTTCCCAATACAAAAGTTCACCGGAGATGACTTTTCCCATACAAAAGTTCACCGGAGATGACTTTCCCAATACAAAAGTTCACCGGAGATGACTTTTCCCATACAAAAGTTCACCGGAGATGACTTTTCCCATACAAAAGTTCACCGGAGATGACTTTTCCCATACAAAAGTTCACCGGGCATGACTTTCCCAATACAAAAGTTCACCGGGCACGACTTTCCCAATACAAAAGTTCACCGGAGATGACTTTCCCAATACAAAAGTTCACCGGGCATGACTTTCCCAATATAAAAGTTCACCGGGCATGACTTTCCCAATACAAAAGTTCACCGGAGATGACTTTCCCAATACAAAAGTTCACCGGAAATGACTTTCCCAATACAAAAGTTCACCGGAGATGACTTTTCCCATACAAAAGTTCACCGGAGATGACTTTTCCCATACAAAAGTTCACCGGGCATGACTTTCCCAATACAAAAGTTCACCGGGCATGACTTTCCCAATACAAAAGTTCACCGGAGATGACTTTCCCAATACAAACGTTCACCGGGCATGACTTTCCCAATACAAAAGTTCACCGGGCACGACTTTCCCAATACAAAAGTTCACCGGAGATGACTTTCCCAATACAAAATTTCACCGGACATGACTTTCCCAATACAAAAGTTCACCGGAGATGACTTTTCCCATACAAAAGTTCACCGGAGATGACTTTCCCAATACAAAAGTTCACCGGAGATGACTTTTCCCATACAAAAGTTCACCGGAGATGACTTTCCCAATACAAAAGTTCACCGGAGATGACTTTCCCAATACAAAAGTTCACCGGAGATGACTTTTCCCATACAAAAGTTCACCGGAGATGACTTTCCCAATACAAAAGTTCACCGGAGATGACTTTTCCCATACAAAAGTTCACCGGAGATGACTTTCCCAATACAAAAGTTCACCGGAGATGACTTTCCCAATACAAAAGTTCACCGGGCATGACTTTCCAATACAAAAGTTCACCGGAGATGACTTTCCCAATATAAAAGTTCACCGGAGATGACTTTCCCAATACAAAAGTTCACCGGAGATGACTTTCCCAATACAAAAGATCACCGGAGATGACTTTTCCCATACAAAAGTTCACCGGAGATGACTTTTCCCATACAAAAGTTCACCGGAGATGACTTTCCCATACAAAAGTTCACCGGAGATGACTTTCCCAATACAAAAGTTCACCGGAGATGACTTTTCCCATACAAAAGTTCACCGGAGATGACTTTCCCAATACAAAAGTTCACCGGAGATGACTTTCCCAATATAAAAGTTCACCGGGCATGACTTTCCCAATACAAAAGTTCACCGGGCATGACTTTCCCAATACAAAAGTTCACCGGAGATGACTTTTCCCATACAAAAGTTCACCGGAGATGACTTTTCCCATACAAAAGTTCACCGGAGATGACTTTTCCCATACAAAAGTTCACCGGAGATGACTTTCCCAATACAAAAGTTCACCGGGCATGACTTTCCCAAAACAAAAGTTCACCGGGCATGACTTTCCCAATACAAAAGTTCACCGGAGATGACTTTTCCCATACAAAAGTTCACCGGAGATGACTTTCCCAATACAAAAGTTCACCGGAGATGACTTTTCCCATACAAAAGTTCACCGGAGATGACTTTTCCCATACAAAAGTTCACCGGAGATGACTTTCCCAATACAAAAGTTCACCGGGCATGACTTTCCCAATACAAAAGTTCACCGGAGATGACTTTTCCCATACAAAAGTTCACCGGAGATGACTTTCCCAATACAAAAGTTCACCGGGCATGACTTTCCCAATACAAAAGTTCACCGGAGATGATTTTTCCATACAAAAGTTCACCGGAGATGACTTTTCCCATACAAAAGTTCACCGGAGATGACTTTTCCCATACAAAAGTTCACCGGAGATGACTTTCCCAATACAAAAGTTCACCGGAGATGACTTTTCCCATACAAAAGTTCACCGGAGATGACTTTCCCAATACAAAAGTTCACCGGAGATGACTTTTCCCATACAAAAGTTCACCGGAGATGACTTTCCCAATACAAAAGTTCACCGGAGATGACTTTCCCAATACAAAAGTTCACCGGAGATGACTTTCCCAATACAAAAGTTCACCGGAGATGACTTTTCCCATACAAAAGTTCACCGGAGATGACTTTCCCAATACAAAAGTTCACCGGAGATGACTTTTCCCATACAAAAGTTCACCGGAGATGACTTTCCCAATACAAAAGTTCACCGGAGATGACTTTCCCAATATAAAAGTTCACCGGGCATGACTTTCCCAATACAAAAGTTCACCGGGCACGACTTTCCCAATACAAAAGTTCACCGGAGATGACTTTCCCAATACAAAGTTCACCGGAGATGACTTTTCCCATACAAAAGTTCACCGGAGATGACTTTTCCCATACAAAAGTTCACCGGAGATGACTTTTCCCATACAAAAGTTCACCGGAGATGACTTGCCCAATACAAAAGTTCACCGGGCATGACTTTCCCAATACAAAAGTTCACCGGAGATGACTTTTCCCATACAAAAGTTCACCGGAGATGACTTTCCCAATACAAAAGATCACCGGAGATGACTTTTCCCATACAAAAGTTCACCGGAGATGACTTTTCCCATACAAAAGTTCACCGGCATGACTTTCCCAATACAAAAGTTCACCGGGCATGACTTTCCCAATACAAAAGTTCACCGGGCATGACTTTCCCAATACAAAAGTTCACCGGGCATGACTTTCCCAATACAAAAGTTCACCGGAGATGACTTTTCCCATACAAAAGTTCACCGGAGATGACTTTCCCAATACAAAAGTTCACCGGAGATGACTTTTCCCATACAAAAGTTCACCGGAGATGACTTTCCCAATACAAAAGTTCACCGGAGATGACTTTTCCCATACAAAAGTTCACCGGAGATGACTTTCCCAATACAAAAGTTCACCGGAGATGACTTTTCCCATACAAAAGTTCACCGGAGATGACTTTTCCCATACAAAAGTTCACCGGAGATGACTTTCCCAATACAAAAGTTCACCGGAGATGACTTTCCCAATATAAAAGTTCACCGGGCATGACTTTCCCAATACAAAAGTTCACCGGAGATGACTTTTCCCATACAAAAGTTCACCGGGCATGACTTTCCCAATACAAAAGTTCACCGGAGATGACTTTCCCAATACAAAAGTTCACCGGAGATGACTTTTCCCATACAAAAGTTCACCGGAGATGACTTTTCCCATATAAAAGTTCACCGGAGATGACTTTTCCCATACAAAAGTTCACCGGGCATGACTTTCCCAATACAAAAGTTCACCGGGCATGACTTTCCCAATACAAAAGTTCACCGGAGATGACTTTCCCAGTACAAAAGTTCACCGGAGATGACTTTCCCAATATAAAAGTTCACCGGGCATGACTTTCCCAATACAAAAGTTCACCGGAGATGACTTTCCCAATACAAAAGTTCACCGGAGATGACTTTTCCCATACAAAAGTTCACCGGAGATGACTTTCCCAATACAAAAGTTCACCGGGCATGACTTTCCCAATACAAAAGTTCACCGGAGATGACTTTCCCAATACAAAAGTTCACCGGAGATGACTTTTCCCATACAAAAGTTCACCGGAGATGACTTTCCCAATACAAAAGTTCACCGGAGATGACTTTTCCCATACAAAAGTTCACCGGAGATGACTTTCCCAATACAAAAGTTCACCGGGCACGACTTTCCCAATACAAAAGTTCACCGGAGATGACTTTCCCAATACAAAAGTTCACCGGAGATGACTTTTCCCATACAAAAGTTCACCGGAGATGACTTTTCCCATACAAAAGTTCACCGGAGATGACTTTCCCAATATAAAAGTTCACCGGGCATGACTTTCCCAATACAAAAGTTCACCGGGCACGACTTTCCCAATACAAAAGTTCACCGGAGATGACTTTTCCCATACAAAAGTTCACCGGAGATGACTTTCCCAATACAAATGTTCACCGGAGATGACTTTCCCAATACAAAAGTTCACCGGAGATGACTTTTCCCATACAAAAGTTCACCGGAGATGACTTTTCCCATACAAAAGTTCACCGGAGATGACTTTTCCCATACAAAAGTTCACCGGAGATGACTTTCCCATACAAAAGTTCACCGGAGATGACTTTCCCAATACAAAAGTTCACCGGAGATGACTTTTCCCATACAAAAGTTCACCGGAGATGACTTTCCCAATAAAAAAGTTCACCGGAGATGACTTTTCCCATACAAAAGTTCACCGGGCATGACTTTCCCAATACAAAAGTTCACCGGGCATGACTTTTCCCATACAAAAGTTCACCGGAGATGACTTTCCCAATACAAAAGTTCACCGGAGATGACTTTTCCCATACAAAAGTTCACCGGATATGACTTTCCCAATACAAAAGTTCACCGGAGATGACTTTTCCCATACAAAAGTTCACCGGAGATGACTTTCCCAATACAAAAGTTCACCGGAGATGACTTTCCCAATACAAAAGTTCACCGGAGATGACTTTCCCAATACAAAAGTTCACCGGAGATGAATTTTCCCATACAAAAGTTCACCGGAGATGACTTTCCCAATACAAAAGTTCACCGGAGATGACTTTTCCCATACAAAAGTTCACCGGAGATGACTTTTCCCATACAAAAGTTCACCGGAGATGACTTTCCCAATACAAAAGTTCACCGGAGATGACTTTCCCAATACAAAAGTTCACCGGAGATGACTTTCCCAATACAAAAGTTCACCGGAGATGACTTTTCCCATACAAAAGTTCACCGGAGATGACTTTCCCAATACAAAAGTTCACCGGGCATGACTTTCCCAATACAAAAGTTCACCGGAGATGACTTTTCCCATACAAAAGTTCACCGGAGATGACTTTTCCCATACAAAAGTTCACCGGAGATGACTTTCCCAATACAAAAGTTCACCGGAGATGACTTTCCCAATACAAAAGTTCACCGGAGATGACTTTTCCCATACAAAAGTTCACCGGAGATGACTTTCCCAATACAAAAGTTCACCGGAGATGACTTTCCCAATACAAAAGTTCACCGGGCATGACTTTTCCAATACAAAAGTTCACCGGGCATGACTTTCCCAATACAAAAGTTCACCGGAGATGACTTTTCCCATACAAAAGTTCACCGGAGATGACTTTCCCAATACAAAAGTTCACCGGAGATGACTTTTCCCATACAAAAGTTCACCGGAGATGACTTTCCCAATACAAAAGTTCACCGGAGATGACTTTCCCAATATAAAAGTTCACCGGGCATGACTTTCCCAATACAAAAGTTCACCGGAGATGACTTTCCCAATACAAAAGTTCACCGGAGATGACTTTTCCCATACAAAAGTTCACCGGAGATGACTTTCCCAATATAAAAGTTCACCGGGCATGACTTTCCCAATACAAAAGTTCACCGGAGATGACTTTCCCAATACAAAAGTTCACCGGAGATGACTTTTCCCATACAAAAGTTCACCGGAGATGACTTTCCCAATACAAAAGTTCACCGGAGATGACTTTTCCCATACAAAAGTTCACCGGAGATGACTTTCCCAATACAAAAGTTCACCGGGCACGACTTTTCCCAATACAAAAGTTCACCGGAGATGACTTTCCCAATACAAAAGTTCACCGGAGATGACTTTTCCCATACAAAAGTTCACCGGAGATGACTTTTCCCATACAAAAGTTCACCGGAGATGACTTTTCCCATACAAAAGTTCACCGGAGATGACTTTCCCAATATAAAAGTTCACCGGGCATGACTTTCCCAATACAAAAGTTCACCGGGCACGACTTTCCCAATACAAAAGTTCACCGGAGATGACTTTTCCCATACAAAAGTTCACCGGAGATGACTTTCCCAATACAAAAGTTCACCGGAGATGACTTTCCCAATACAAAAGTTCACCGGAGATGACTTTTCCCATACAAAAGTTCACCGGAGATGACTTTTCCCATACAAAAGTTCACCGGAGATGACTTTCCCATACAAAAGTTCACCGGAGATGACTTTCCCAATACAAAAGTTCACCGGAGATGACTTTTCCCATACAAAAGTTCACCGGAGATGACTTTCCCAATAAAAAAGTTCACCGGAGATGACTTTTCCCAATACAAAAGTTCACCGGGCATGACTTTCCCAATACAAAAGTTCACCGGGCATGACTTTTCCCATACAAAAGTTCACCGGAGATGACTTTCCCAATACAAAAGTTCACCGGAGATGACTTTTCCCATACAAAAGTTCACCGGAGATGACTTTCCCAATACAAAAGTTCACCGGAGATGACTTTTCCCATACAAAAGTTCACCGGAGATGACTTTCCCAATACAAAAGTTCACCGGAGATGACTTTCCCAATACAAAAGTTCACCGGAGATGACTTTCCCAATACAAAAGTTCACCGGAGATGACTTTTCCCATACAAAAGTTCACCGGAGATGACTTTCCCAATACAAAAGTTCACCGGAGATGACTTTTCCCATACAAAAGTTCACCGGAGATGACTTTTCCCATACAAAAGTTCACCGGAGATGACTTTCCCAATACAAAAGTTCACCGGAGATGACTTTCCCAATACAAAAGTTCACCGGAGATGACTTTCCCAATACAAAAGTTCACCGGAGATGACTTTTCCCATACAAAAGTTCACCGGAGATGACTTTCCCAATACAAAAGTTCACCGGGCATGACTTTCCCAATACAAAAGTTCACCGGAGATGACTTTTCCCATACAAAAGTTCACCGGAGATGACTTTCCCAATACAAAAGTTCACCGGAGATGACTTTCCCATACAAAAGTTCACCGGAGATGACTTTCCCAATACAAAAGTTCACCGGAGATGACTTTCCCAATAGACGCATGAAAAAGTTCACCGGAGATGACTTTTCCCATACAAAAGTTCACCGGAGATGACTTTCCCAATACAAAAGTTCACCGGAGATGACTTTCCCAATACAAAAGTTCACCGGGCATGACTTTTCCCAATACAAAAGTTCACCGGAGCATGACTTTCCCAATACAAAAGTTCACCGGAGATGACTTTTCCCAATACAAAAGTTCACCGGAGATGACTTTCCCAATACAAAAGTTCACCGGAGATGACTTTCCCAATATAAAAGTTCACCGGGCATGACTTTCCCAATACAAAAGTTCACCGGAGATGACTTTCCCAATACAAAAGTTCACCGGAGATGACTTTTCCCATACAAAAGTTCACCGGAGATGACTTTCCCAATACAAAAGTTCACCGGGCATGACTTTCCCAATACAAAAGTTCACCGGAGATGACTTTCCCAATACAAAAGTTCACCGGAGATGACTTTTCCCATACAAAAGTTCACCGGAGATGACTTTCCCAATACAAAAGTTCACCGGAGATGACTTTTCCCATACAAAA